>NW_026623512.1:21035-31766 GCF_030028575.1 Malurus melanocephalus | reverse complement strand
TTGATTTTCAGTGTTAAGATTTTGGAGGGGGGGAATTTCATGTTCCATGACATTGCACCAATGCCTTTATTAATTACCTCTTGCTTACACATCAAGGTCACATTGGATAATGATTTCCTTTACTAAAAGAAGTGTAACACAGGCAGTGTTGATTGTTCAGGTATTATTGGCTTCTAAGTTCAATTTCAGATGCATTCTTACATGACTGAGCAAAGTACTCCAAACCTCTGCTCTTGTCATGGTGAGTTCATGAACATTTTGCAGTGAGATTTCTGTTAACCCTGAGGCTGTCAAACAGTGTTTAAGATAAAACAGCACCTGATCACCACTGAACATTTGCCTACTTATGAAGAACAAAACGGGAAACAACAACAACAACAACAAMAATAAAATAATTAACGACTACTTCGTTCCCACACAGCAAAAACTAGATGTCAACTGATCAGTTCTTTATACTTGCATATCCTTTTAAAATTATCTTTTTTTCAACAGCTATCCCCATCAGAACATGTTCTACAGTTGTAAATCAGTGCCAGTGAATTAAATTTTGCTCAGGGCATTGTGTACAATTGCAATATGGCTATTAATGCAGGAAAAATAAACAAGGAAAAAATGCTTARCATGACACAAGATCTGACTTATTAACTGATTCAGTATAAATGAATGTTGAACAAATGACAGCCCCAGGATCCATCCAACACAAAGTTGTTCAAAAAAACATTTCACCAATGGCTTAGAATATGTTATTCTTTCATTCAGTTGTCTGTGCTTCCAAGGGAGGAAAACATAGCTTCAGAAAAGAAAATAAMYCCCCCAAAAAAACCTYGCAAAAACACACCACTTCAAGTAAAATATTGCATAAAAGAGAATTTSTATTTCAGAGGGTCAGGCTAAAGACAGTGATTAAGAGAAGAGAATTCCTGACCGAAGGAAGGGAAGACTTCTTTCTCAAGAAGCAATTGCTGAAGTTGAGAAGCATGAAAAGCCCTTGCCATGGTGCTGGATGTGTTGTTGTTTCTTTTTGACCTCACCTTGTCCAGTCAAGATGACTAAAAGCCTTACTTTGTTATTTACTAGCTTTTAAGCATATGGTTTTTGACAGTCTTCATTATTCTTTAATAAGTTTCTTTTGTAGTGGAGCTCACCCTTTAGAAACTCAGTTAAGGAATTGAATTGAATGTTTCATCTAGAGCAGGTTCATTTTAATTTATTAAAATACGTAAAGTCATTCTGTTTTGTTTTGTGGGTTTTTTTAAATACCCATGGGCATGCAGGCAGAGAGGTATACAGCCTTATCTCTGAGTGAAAATTCAACTCCCAGTTCCCTGCAAACTTTTTCTTGTTCAAATTAGGGCATCTCAATGCAAGAGCTTGTTAAAGTTTCATAGTATAAGGGGTGGGTTTGCCTTGGCAGATTAATTTAACAGCAGGAAAATCTACTTCTGTTTTTCTTAATGCCAAGTTTTAAAGCCTGCTTACTTTGTGGGTGGTGTGATTCAAGAGGAAGCGGGGTAGCCACAGGCATGGGATCAGAGCTTCGTCCTTATGCACAGGAGTGGGTGTGTGGGTGTGAGAGAAAAGAAGGTGTGAAGGTTCTATCTTTCCTTGCACTCAAATCACTCCCTGGGCATCCTGGGGTGCCATGCTGGGCTTCCCCTCCATTTCAGCTGGGCTGGGAAGCCTGAAAAACCTGCAAACAGGTTCCTGRGTTTGAGCCAAGAGGAGGCAGAGGAAGCCAGGTGAGCGGGCAGGAGCCTTACAGCCCTAAGGAAGCTGCACAAAGCCCAGAGCAAATCCCAATGTGCCCCACCGTGGCTGCAGGATGGTACATGGGGCTCCCACCCAGCCAGGCCAGCACTTGAGGGGAGCACTGCCCCAAGGTGCACGGGACACATCATTTCCTAAAGGGACATCGCAGCCGACCCCACACAGTGCAGGCTTTTCCCATGCACACCCCTTTGGAAAGAGCTGTCAAATTAAAATGAGCCCTTTTGTGTGTGCTGAGGCTAATGCTTGGTGTAATAAAACAGCAGCATTTACAGCAGGAGCTGTATGGAACCACAGAGCAGGAGTTTGTGGGCTTCTCCCCACGTGRTTTTCATATAGGTGTAAATGATCAAAAGAGGCAAGGGAATAACGAGCCAGCCAGTGACCCAAACAAACAAACTCCATAGACACTGAAAGGAACCACAGCACATTCACCCAGCACAGGCAAAACCAGCCTGCTTTGGGACCTGCATGATGCAGTTTTAATTATTGGTGTGGGCTTGCTCCAGGTGTGTACTCAGGCAACACTTTAAGGTTGCTGCAGGTCCTACTGGTCAGTCTGAATGAAATTTTAAAAGAGCTCTAGTGCTTTACTGATCAGAACGCACTCAGGGTCACCCCTGTGCTGCTGCCACTGCAGGTGYTGTGCCAGCTGCCCCAGCCTGGCCAGTCCAATGGCACCTGGCATGCCAAGTCATGTTGCACCATGGAAAATCTCCGAGATATTCCTTTAAACCACAATAACTTTTACCTTCCCCTAGGACTACCAGAGGCAAACACTAGTAGAATGTCTAGTTGACAGTATAATGAATCCCATTTGGTGATTCTGACCACTACCAAATTTGAAATCATGAACCTGCACATTGATATTTTTACCCATGGCACTCAGGAAGACTTTTTTCGAAAATCTCACTCTGATCTGTGATGTCTGGTGGCCTGYTTACTGCAAGAAGCTCTAAGACTCCATTTACAGCTTTGGTAAGAGAAAAAGTCAGAGTCAGAATATAGCCTTCACTGTCCAGCTTAGACCACAATTTCGTTTTTTGTTTGCCAAARCAGGATGAAATTTGAATATCTGAGAGTAAAACTTGTCTTCTAGTTGCCTTTGCCCACCTGTGATCACACAGATATCTTTCTTTTGCACTTACTTCTCTCTAATTAGTTTTCCCAAGAAGCAGTTTCTTTCTAAAAATATTGATACAAGAGCATGGGAAGGACAGCAGAGAACCCATTCATCGCCAGCTTCTCCACTAGCCTGCTCTGGGAGCTGTTTTGCTGCTCACAGGCTGATGTTTTTCTCACCTTTTCCATCTTCTACTTTAGTCTRACTCCAGCCCCTGCACCTGCTACTGCAGGATATTGCCATCTCTAGCTTTCCAACACTTCATATTCTGATGAATAGTTGGCTTCTGGTTGCTCCAGCAAAAGTCCCCAACTGCTGCTGAATTCTCTGTCCAAGTCCAGAACAGAAGGGACCTTTATTTACCTTAATGGGCTCTGAGGATTAACACTGCAGACAGTCAGGTGCCTGGTCTCCTCATACTGATTTCTGCCTTTGGTTTCATGGCCTCTGATTGGCAAAGGATTTCTACTCAAGGTGCTTGAATCTGTAAAGCATGATATTCTTGGCTAACTGCAATATGAGGAAATCCCACAGAAAAACAAACTGTTCTGTTTCTTATATAGATATCATTTAAAAACTCTCTCAATAGCATCCCATGGTGCCAGAGTAAAACGGGCAGAATTCAGAGCAACAGAGCTTCCATAGCAACATGCCTAGAAATTAATCTGAAATAAATAAAAAATAAATAATTTAATTTTTAAATACACTGAAATCCCCCTATCTTTTTCAAACACTGTCCACAGTTTAATTACTGTTAAGTCCTTCTTTTCTCTTTTTTTTTTTTTTTTTTTTTGTGGTGAATTTGCAGGTTGCCGTGCTAATACTACACAACATTCCTTTAAGGCTTAAGCACATACATTTAAAAGCTGATAACGTTTTTTCCATTAGAAGAGCTTAAGTTCTTTTATGATATGTTCAGGGATCAGGTTTCACAAATTCAGCTTTCCAGCCAAGTGAAGTCAGATGTCCTAGTACCACAAAGCYTAATGAGTGAACTTTTGCCTCACTAAGGTCTGGAAGATAAGAAGAGATGAATACTTTAAAATAAAGGCAAACATTTGCTTCAACATGTAAATGTATTTGTTCAGACTGTAAATTAAATTCAATTAAGTTCAGAGAGTAGTATCCTAAGCATTTTGCTAATTATAGTTGTGAGTTTCAACTCATTAAACTCAGATAGTACATTTAAGAAAAGAGAATCTGCCAGGAAACTGCCCATTACACGGGCTGGTTGTCTTGTTTCCATTAAAGCACCACTAAAGCTGAGATCTGCCTTCAAGACACTCCACAGGAGAAGGAAAAAAAGAGGAGAGAACCAAGGGTCTTTTTGCCAACTATAGCAAAAGGAGATGAGCTGCAGAGAGGAATTTGTATTGCCTGGATGTACAAAACCTATAGCTGCCCACCCAAGAATGCCCTTATTCAGCATCCATGTGACTGCTGTCCTCAAGAGTCAGTTTGTGGTGCTGCCCACCTTGACAGAYCCCTGACTGATGTCTCTCTGGTTAGCAGCACACCTCTGCTCTAAAGACAAAGCTTCTCTGAAAAAAGCTACTTTTCTCAGCAAATTAGGCCAAATAAATGCTCACTTTTGTGATAAGTTCTAGCCTGGCCAGAACTTCAAGGCTTGATTTACTTATCATTCAATCTAAAACATGAATAAAACTCTGCCAGTGAGGAGCAAAATAAGAAGGGGAGCTGGGTTCAGACTGAAACTCTTACATGGGGTAGGAAAGAGCATAAGAACTTTAACTGGGGCAAATGTAACAAAAACAGCATGAAGAGGAGATGGGAAAGTCCAGGGAATGTATTGGGAGCCTACATGTTCCCCAGTTGAGGGAGAAGACAGCAAAAAATGGAAGGAAACTGAATCTTCCTGGCATAAAGAAGCAAGAAGTAGGCATTGAAGGGAACTGGAGAAATAAAAATCAACAGGAGGTTGACACGTCAGGAGAGAGACAGGGAAGATTGCAGCCTCTAGAGACTAAGCCAAGAACATGGCTTACAGAAGCTGCAAAATGTGCAACCAAGTGTTTTTATAGAAGGACTAGCTAGTGTTGGCACAAGACAGCAAGTGTTAGCACTGGAAGACAGAAGAAGTGCTCAGTGTGTGACAGTGATGAAGTCCCACGCAGCCCTGCGAAAGTATGTCTGAGCTGCACAAACCCGCGAGCTCGCTTTGAGCTAGCTAGCCAAGCCTCAGAAGCAGTCTGTGCATGTTAACAGTGCTTTAATTAATTTAACTGGGCTAATACCCCTAATTTGTTGGAGGTATCTGTAAACTGCACTTTGCAGGGTTAAGCAGACTCRGTGTACCTTTGTTAGAAAGAGTCCCTCCAGAGACAGAAAAACAGGTCAGAGCTTTACAAACCCATTCAAACCCTAATTTCCCCACTGCGTGTCCTTGGTCAGTGATTAGACTGAGCAGAGGCTCCAACAAGCTCAGGCTGCTGAATAACTGACCTCTCTTAACTGCTGCCAAAGCTAACAACCACGGCTCTGTTCATACCAGGTGGTCTCCCTTTAAAAAAATTCTCTTTCACTTTTCTTCTTCTTTTCTTAAAAAAAATTTTGTTGTATGATAGAGAAAACTTGCCCAAATGCACGCTATTTGCAGCAGACAAAAAGTGCTGCTTACATGATTTTTGTGTGCTGTGTTTTCATACTGCTCTAAACTTTTCGACTGGGGTTGAACTCCTGCCAGCATTTTAGCAYAGCAACTTGCTTTCTTCATGACATTCAGCAAGTGGTTTTGCCTCCTCAAAGACTTGGGCTGCAACCCAGGGAGAATTTTACATTATGAAAGAATGAAAAGTTGGTTACAGCAGGAGCAGCAAAAGCCACACACCTCCTTCCCTCTGACCGCAGACTCACCCAGTGCGCTGTCTCTACGGTCTGGGTACGTGATATTGTGGCTGTGATCATGTGGGACCTAACTCTTCCAGCAGACAGGGGAACATRACTTGTTTTATGGAGCAGAGGCTATTCACAGGGCTACTGTGTGCTTGCTGCTACATGTAGGGTTTTATTATGCTCCTGCTTACGTGTCTGACTTTGCACGCATTGTGGATAGAATAACACAGGTGGGAACTAGACATCCTGAAAAGTGGGAAGCCAGACAGGCACATCCTCCTCTGCAGCCACCCAGCCTGCCTGCTCCTGGCTGCCCTCTTCCCAAATCACGGGAATCACATGAAGGGGAGGGAACATTTTCCCAGGGGAAGAGGGAGGTTTGGCAGGCCACGACCTAGATAAATTATCCTAGCAGCCTGTGGATGGTTTGCAGAGTGTAGGTTAAACAATTCTGATGTGCACAAGCACTGTGAGAGCCAAGCCCCACTGAAASCAGCAGAAAGCTTTCCATTTGCTTTAGTGAGCATTGGATCAAATATTATAAACAGGTAAAAGTGAAAATAGGAGACCTCTGTGTGTTGTTGGCACAGTGACTGTGAATATCACTGGAATAGAAACAACCACAAGATATCCTGCGGTTCCATCAGTGTTGCTGCCCAATGATTTCCTTTTATTTGCTCCCTGCCTCAGTGGAGCTACTCCACAGCACTGGCCCTTACTCTTTGCTCAGGAAGGTTTCAGTCTAGCTGCTTTTATCATTGGGCACAGGGTGCTCACCATGCAGATTRTACCAGGTGACAGGAGCAGAGCAACTTTAGGTGATTGTGCCAGCATGCAGAAGAAAGGAAAGCATTCTCATAACACTGATAGACAGGACAAGCTTGAAACCATTCTTCCTGAGCCAGAAACACAGATTCTTCTTCCAATMGTTGATTTCCTGTTGGCTAGACTCAATGAGATACCATTTGCAGGAAAGAACGGAGCCCTTCAGTGCAAGTTGTGCATGTGACTCTTGATGCTGCATTGCTTTAGACAGATTATTATTCTGTCCCTTCTTTTAATCATCAGCTAGTGACTAGTTAGTGGTGATTTTATCAGCATCACGTGTTGGGAATGGTGTCTTAATTTATGGGGATTTTTTAATTTATACTTTTTAAAGATTAAAGTCACTTGTTGCTAGGCAGTGGATTTTTTAAATTAATGAAACAAGCAGTAAGAAATGGAATATTAAAATAACAACAAAATGCTGTCTTAAAGAGCAATGCTGTACATCAACAATAAAGATGAAGAGTGAAGAGAGACACCTTTTCCTTACAGATTCTTCTGGGTCAGAAAACATAATCCCAGCTGGGTAGTGTGTCCTAGAAGCATCAAGCCTTACACACGTGGACACGTTAGCTCAGAGAAATCCCTAAAACCAGTGCAACTAGGAAAATTTTCCGCGGAGGGATGAAGTCTACATTTGTAACAATGCAAGACATCTTTCATAAGACTCATTTCAGTCCTCTGCCTCCTCCTTTTTTGTGCTTTAAAATCCACAGCCAGGTCACAGGCAGAGTGTGGCTTTTTTCAGGTTTATGCCTTGAGTCTTACTTTTCCAACCAGGCATTCACAGCTGTAGGCTGACCTGTGAAAGTCTGAAGTTTCAGTCTTGAAAGACAACTTTTAAGTTGCTGCTGTAGACAGGGGACAGCAGGATACAGAGTCTAGGCTTCTACTTCCTTTGGTGTATCTATTCCCACCTAACTCCCAGGATTTTCTTGCTCTCATTTCTTTGTCTACATGAAAAGCTAACATTATTATGGYTTAAATAAATAAAATAAAAAAGCCATCCATCCTAAGAGTCTACTCCTTCTCTTACATTCCCCGTGTAAGAGSAAAATTGCAAGCTTCACCCAAGGCCTATGATGATAAATTTCAAGAAGGGCAGGACCTTCCATTATGAATAGCACCATGGCTTTAATTTAACAAAAAAAAAAYCAATACATTATTTTCAATCATTAGAATTTTGTGCCAGTTGCAAAATCAATCTTTTTCTTATTAAAGTGCTTACATTCCCAGTAAAATACTTTTGTGACATAGAATCTCCATTAAGATAGAGCTGGACCATGATCCTGGGGAGCCAGCAACTTGTATTGTAACCACAGATTTTGCACAGTAAATAAGAGGCTGAGTTTAACTCCTGGAATTCCTTTGAAGGAGCAGTGGACTTGTAACTTGGATTTCATTCAGGAACACTGCAAGTGTGGGCAGTTTTATAAAAGAAAATTGGACCTAGGACATGTAATTAAGATCTTCCCAGACCATAACAGAAAGTCATTTAATGCCTCTTGGCAAAGTCTGACATAAAAAAGACACAGGATTCTGCAGAGGGAAAGGGACAATCTGACCAAATTTACTCTGATCAGACCTGTGTAGTGATGAAAAAGAAAGGTAGGGCAGGAAATAAAATGTCAGGAATTTGGTTTGCACCACAGTTTTGGTTTGTTCTTATCTGTGCTGAAAGTGACTGCTCTATTTAGTTTTGAATAACTGCTCTGCAAGTGGGATTAAATTTTCTTCTCTCCCTTGGTTTAGTGTTGCAGCAAAGACAGTCTGTATTATACAGTGGCATAACACATGCCTTTTAGAAAAACCCCTGACAACATGAAATTCCCATAGGTGCTATGCTCACAAAAAATTAGCATAATGATGTTAGGGAGAGATGTTTGCTCTTATAGGAATTGTTTGTATCTGTCAGCGTCTTACATACAGGTTGTTGCAACCACTATAGAAATGAGAAACCAAACCTGTCTTACATACAGGTTGTTGCAACCACTATAGAAATGAGAAACCAAACTGACACAATGAAACTCTGTTAGTGATTGAGCAAAAAAGTTTGAAATTGAGAAATTAAATCTCTTCCACTAGTATATTTTTATTATGGTAATATGCAACTAAGGAAAGAATCAGAAATTAGAAATGGAAATTATAGACTGGTGCCCTATTACTATAGGACTCTTTAAAGCCAAATTCAAATCCTTCTGAAGCCAGTGTTATGTGTATCAGCTYTAATAGTAATAATAATAGTAATAATGGTTGTTCTTCATAATTAAGGATGATTATGAGGTACTTACGGTAATGCTGCTATTTACTTTCACCACCCATGTATTTGCGTATGTGGGAATAGATTCATCCGTGATGAACAACTATGGTTGTGCATGTTCAGTTTTGATGACTGGAAAGTGCTAATTGATTCTCCTCGAGCTTTTTCCTTGAGGTTCTTTTKAGCCTCTCCATTTTGTCAAGAATTTTGGCTCACAGACTGAGTTTTATCATCATACATCAGGTATTTAATCTAAAGAACTTTTCCCCATCTATTGAAAAAATATCCTGCAAGCTTTAAGGGATGAATTCAGCATGCATTCAAACCAGATTTTAGCCGTTCTATTGCAGTGAGAAAGGAAGGCCTCCTCCAGGGTTCAAGAGCACCCGTGATACCTGCCCACCTCTGCACTGACTGAGAGTTACAACAGAATTACAGCATGGGTGGTTGTTTAGAGGGTGAAGCCCTGGATCTCCAGTCTGTCCATGCCTGGATCCTGTCGGAGACAGAACCATCCTGTTCTCAAATACAGCATCTGTGCCCACMCAGAGCCCATCAAGGGTTGCAGGCATCATGACAGATAAAAGACAGTCACTCTGCTAAGGAAAAGTCACAAGCTAAAAAAGAATATCTAGAGACAGGAGGATGCCACCTGCCAAGAGCAAAGGACCAGGATAAAGGCTTCTTAAAAGGACTGTTTTTTTTCCCTTTGGGAAAATGGCATTGCCACACTYCCAATAGACTGGCATGAGCCTTAGTGTGCATAGTGAAAGTGGCCATTGAAGGAAGAGGAATGGGAAGAGRCAGATTAATAGATCACTTGCAAATTAGTACTGTGAAGCTCATTTTAAGATATTGAACCACCACTATCTATCTAGAGAGGCATTCTGCTCTGAAATTAATGTCACCTCCAGAGCAGCTGGGGGAGACGCACATTCTTCTGCAGTGTTCCAGAGATATATCCCCAATAATTCCCCAGTGCATTTACCAGAGGAAAGTCAGAACATTTACAAGGAGGGTTTTCTCTGGCTCCRAGTCTCATGGAAAATTTTGATCCCATGGTTTACTCATTGGGGACTTCCCACAGTGTCCAGGGAAAGCAAGAWGCAAGGCTCTAAGGGAGCAGGTTGTTTCGCTTTCATCTTTCCCACAGATCAGCCAGTTCTACATCTTCCTATGAGCTGTTGCTCATAGAGACATGTGGGCTTAAGAGACTGTGAAATAATTCTTTGCTTTGTAGAYGAGACTTTGTTTTAATTAACTCATGATGTGAAGAATTAAATTAAAAGTGAAGGAAAAAAAAACTTTTCTCAGCTGAGCTTTTTTTTGATGAGCTTCATGAGTATATAGCTTTTGCTACTGAGAAGGAAGGCCATGAGAAAACGTGCCTGGAAGCATGGAAGCCTTAGCCCAGGCACAAGGGCTGCAATGCCATGAGCCTCTATTCTAACTTTTATTCCTAGTAGGTCCCTTTAAAAACTTTAACAAAGCAAGCCTCAATAAAGTAGCTTGACATCTCAATCCATAGTATATTATATTCATAAGCAATTTCCATCATTCCCTTTTCTTCTCCCTTTTGAGACAGAATAATGTACTACTAAAATAGGATTTCTGCTTTGCTGTTGAGAATATTAGGGGCAAGAAAATAAACAGTTCTCTTCATCACCAAAGTCTCAGAGGAATTCAAACAGAGAAGACGGAGCAAACACCAAACCTATTTCCAAGTTGTTCTGGAGTAATACTTCAGCCTTAGATCTTCAGATAGACATCAGTAAACCCAGTCTTTGATCTACAAAGCACTTAAGGACTTGCATAACTTGGAGCATATGAGTAGCCTCTTCACTTGAGATTAGCATGTGGTTAGGTGCTTTTCTGGACTGTGGTTTTTCAAAGGTGTGTACGG
>NW_026623512.1:0-20950 GCF_030028575.1 Malurus melanocephalus | reverse complement strand
AGGAAGGAAGGAAGGAAGGAAGGAAGGAAGGAAGGAAGGAAGGAAGGAAGGAAGGAAGGAAGGAAGGAAGGAAGGAAGGAAGGAAGGAAGGAAGGTTAGAAAACAACAAACCAAAACTGAGTTTCCCTGCAGATAAGACTGCAGATTGAGACAAAACAAAAACTAGGATGTGTAATACATTGTAAAGCAATTCAGTGCCTCTTGGCCTTATATTTAAATCACTACATCAAAAAATCCAGGAAAATTAAGCTTTTATGGGAGAAAAAGGATGCCCACTGAGTACTGGGATCATTTTTATTTATTTATGTTTCTTGGTTTGTCCTGCTTCCTTAGCCATTTTAGCAGAAATCCTACCCCTTACAGCCTTCAGATGAGATGATTATATGAAATGCAGATTCTCTGTTTTGGTCTAAACAATCTGAACTCACTTAAATTGCAGGATTGAGCTTACTCTTTTTTAAACTGAACAGGTTASGAAGGCTTAGCTCATATACTCAGCTTGTGGATAATTCCCAACTCATATGAGCAGATGAATTGGCACACTGGAAGCAGAGATGGCCATGTGAAAACTGCCCGTAGATAAGGATGAAGGAGTTTCATGTCATGCAGTTAATTAGGCAGGGCCAGGGGACATTCCCAGGCACTGGAGCTTGATTATTTATACAATGAAATTGTTAGGATGATGGCTGGCGTGTTTTTGGCAAAGGTACAAACACCCCATCTAACAGAATGCCAAGCAATTCCCAGGAACAGCACGGAGAAGGAATCCTTCTCCATAGGCAGTTTGCATTCAGCCACCCTGTTCTGGAGGGTGAGTTAATTCAATAGTACAAATTCAGGCTGTTCTGCATCAGCTTGCCTCAGTGCCAGCAAATGTTCCTGGGCATGCTTAATTTACTCATGTAGATGTAGCCATAGGTCCTATTCATGGACACAGTGCTGATTCACTCGGCTTCCCAGTCTATTAAAACTGAGATAGAATTTGATTCATTGCAAGCAAGATAAATATTTGGAAATGCARTAGAGGTGAAACCAGCAGGAGCCTGGGAAAATAGTCCAGCTGCAGGAGGATCTGCTTTGAGAATAAACAGTAATAAAAATACACTGGCTACAGATGTAAGTTCATCTAAGGAAACAAAATGAGAATGTGTTGACCTGGCACAAGAAAACAATTATGTTGGTGAGCCATAGAATTAATGAAGTCTGRTTTGCTGTGATTTATGTTTCTCGGTTGGTTGACATTGTGCAGCAGGAGAATTATGACATAGCTGCCATCCCAGAAACATGGTGGGGTGACTCACAAAAGTGGAGTRCTGCAAGGATTGGCTATAAACTGTTCAGGAGGGACAGACAAGGAAGGAGACGTGGTGGGGTAGCCCTTTATATGTTAGGCACTAGAGTTGAGTATTTACTGTTAAGAATCACGGGAAAGGCCAACAGGGAATATCCCTGTGGGAGCCTATTACAGACCACCCAATCAGGATGAAGARGCAGACAAAACATTCTATAAGCAGCTGACASAAGATTTACAATCACTGGCCCTTGGTCTCATGGGRGACTTCAACTTACCASATATCTGTTGGAATTACAACACAGCAGAGAGGAAACGATCAAGGAAGTTCCTGGAGCATGTGGAAGATCACTTCCCAACACAACTGGTGAGTGAGCCTTGGGAAGGGGCCTGTTGGACCTGCTGTTTGTGAACTGGGAAGGACTGGTGGGTGACGTGGTGATCAAGAGATGTCTTGGGCATAGGAGAAGTAAGGAGGGCAAGTAACAGAACKGCTACGTGGACTTCCCAAGCACAGACCTTGGCCTGTTAAGGAGCCTGTCCAGAGAGCTCACAGAGTCTCTTGGGAGACAGTCCTGGAGGACAAAGACAAACCAGTGGGGAAGAAGACAGGCTTGACTGARCAAAGAGYTTTGAYTGGAATACAAGGAAAGAAAAAGGAGTTCATGACCTCTGGAAGAAGAGTCAGGTCACCCAGGAGGACTACAAGGATGYCATGAGGTTATRCAGAGACAAAATTAGAAAGGCCAAAGTCCAACTCGAACTTAAATCTACCTACTGCCATAAAAGACAATAAAAAATGTTTTTATAAAYAAATCAGCCGCAAAAGAAGGGCTAAGGAGAAAGGGTGGTCAGGCATTGAAACAGGCTGCCCAGGGAAGTGGTGGGGGTCACCATCCTTGGAGGTATTTAAAAAGTGTGTGGGGTGGCACTTCAGAACATGGATCAGTGATGGACTTTGCAGTGCTGGTTTACCAGCTGCACTCAATGATCGAAGAGGTCTTTTAGAACCTAAACAATTCTAYGTTTCTATGACTTTGGGTTTTAAGAAGATTTCACAAWAGCTCTCTTCTATCTTTGTATGGTCTCTCTTCTGCTTGGATTCTCTGAAGTCTGGCCACATGTGCTTATACAATTCTCCTTTCCTTCTGTCAAGTTACTTACAGAAGATCTTTCTGTATGAGGCCACTTGTTTTATTAAAGCTTGTAAGAACTTGGTTATCTTTGAGACATCTACCTCTCTGTCAAAACCAGTCAACAGCTTCAAGATTTAGAGGAGTACAAGCCTGAGAGCTGACTGCAGAATCCTTGTTTCCATAGAAAATGGGACTGCAGAACCATGGTGCATTAGGACACAGCTCATGCACTTSGCATAGAAGCAAAGAGACAGCATGAAAACTCAGGTGGGGAATATGTCAAAACCAATACATGGCAATTTGGTTAGCAGCATTCACTAATACATGAATTTTTTAACTTAAGACAATTAACTAATTTCGAACCACTATTTCATTATTTTCTGATTCATTAACTTCTAGAAGAAGCACCCATACTGTTCAAAAGATCYTTCCAATTATATTGCCAAGCTCTTGAAAAGATTTATTTTCACCAACACCAGAAAAAATAAAAATATCTGGAAGAATAATAAAAAATGGATTAAAGAGAACAGAAATAATTTATTATCTGCAGACATACAGGAATAAAAAAAGATGACTACAAAAGACTCCTCAGAAAAAAATCAAGGAAAGAAAGGGAATTAAGTACAACTATTTTACAGTAACAATACATCTGTGTGTGTTTGTCATTGTCGCTGACAAGTTGCCTCCATGCCTGTTGGTACAAGAAGATATTACACGACTTAAGGAGTACAAGGCAGACTGCTGCATTGGAAACGTGCAAGTGTTTTTCAGGTCAGATATCTAACAGGGYTGGATTCTTCTCATTTACACTGCGTGAAACAGGAATAGCTCAGTCTAMTTTCAGTATTTCAAAACCTGAAGAAATAGGAAGAAAAGATGTTACCTTTTTATAGGTCACTTAAAACTTGTGTTTCTGGGCAGGAAATGTATAGGACAACAGACCTGAAAATTGTCCCTAAGGCAGACGTACATTTGACTTCCCCAAGCTCCCTTATACCACACTGTATATGTTTTTCTCAAATCAACCCCTATTTCTCTGTTTCAATTTTTATCGGCTCTGCTTTTTATTTCCAAACACTAGGTTTCCAATTTGAGCTGGAATAAGAATTATGTGCCTTTCAGAGTACTGGTGTCCATTATTGTTTCACATTAGGGAACAAAATTGCCTATCTGAGGCTACTCAGAGAAAGTTATTGGAAGAGCTTGAAGTCAAACTTGAGTTTTATGCTTCTGCTACTGGATCCYGTGGACTTTAATAGCATTTCTCCCAACTAAGGAGTTAAAATGCTTGTTCTTGGCAAAGACTGGGGAGATGAGTTGACCTCAGTCTGTTCCTTTTGTAGACATATATCACTTAGACTCTGTACTCTCAGCTTATACTGCTTTAGGGCTGAATTATAATGTAGTTAATATGGATATTTATGTTTATGTGTCTTGTTGAGGAGACAAAGCATAAAATTATTCTCAAGAATCTTCACATGAAAGTGGGAGAACCTCTCTGCATTCTTCCAGACAAAGGCCTGGATTGCTATTGTGCTCCTGGGCTTATATTCAGCCTGATTTAACATAACTGTGGGAATAAGCAGGAACAACTTCACTCTCCCGTGGGAAGACATGCTTGGAGGCAGCAATGTATTGGCCCTGTGTGTACAAGATTAGGGCATTTCTCAGCCTATGGAATATATCTCACGTGGTGGAACAGATTTGGTCAAGCTGAACATGATGTAGGCTCAGTGGTTCCCTCAAATCCATTTATTTTTCTCACTTTACCTCCCCTCTCATCTGTACACTTCGTTTTCTCTACAATGTGATCCTGCCGCTATGGACTACAGGAATAGAGGGCAAGAAAACCAAACCTCCTCCTCCTGCTGCTCCTCCAGCAGTTCCCTCTATCAGACAGCCAGTTTAACTCACTGGACTGCACAGAACCATTCACCGTTTTCCATTGGTTTGATTTCACACCACTGTCAAGCTTGTTCCAAATTATTTCAGATCAAAAGAACACCAGAAGAACCAAAGGGGGAGCCCATGGATTCTGGGAGCCTGGAGAAGAGCGAGACTGGCCCCTGGGTGSTGGCATGTTAGCAGACAGCTGCAGCTGCCTCGGGGATGGGGAGTCACTCTCAGGTCTCCTCAGCACCGAGAGTCAGTCTGGTGTCACCCAGAGTGTGACGAGATTAAAACGGTGATAGCAGCAGGAAGACAGAGCGAAGAACGAGGGAAGTCTCACCAAGACAAAAATAAGGAAGATTAACTGGAAGGAAGAAGGAAGCCAAGGGGAAACAGATTGAGAGTTGCAGGAGTTCAGTGCCAGCAGATGTTCAAAATCTGATGGGCTGAGGGAGMTCCGTAGGGAAATGAGGGTTGGAAGGGAAATGCATAGGAGAACGGCAGGAACCCAGAGGGAATTGCTGCCAGGTTAGAAAAGGGAGCAGGTTGTGCTGACAGGCTTCTCTTAAGTTGCTTTTCTCCCACTCTGTCAGACTGATTTGTTTATTTTGCCCTGGAATTTTTCAAGTAAGGTTTAAAGCAGAAAGAAGGGATAAGCTTCTAGCAGACCTGTGTGTTTGACCCTCAGTTCAGGWTATATGCAGCTAAAAGCTGTTGCATCTATCACTTTACAGGAATTTCATTATCTCTGAGTAGAAAGCCYGTATATAATTTGGAAAATACCAGCCAGCCCTTAACCCTGGTAAAACAGTGKCTGAACAACCAAACCAGACAGACCCTTCAGTAACCCCTGAGTGTGTAAGGCAGAGTAAATGGCAGCTGCATAGCAGCCTGCAGCCACTCTGTACAACAGTAAGACCAGAAGGAAGGAAATTTAATTTGTTTCTGAAACCTCAAGTCTGGTGMAATGCATATTTATGGATTGTAAATGTACTTCTTTGCTTTTGTTTCACTGACAAACATGCAGATTGTGCAAGGTGGATGCTCACTGATCATCCWTTTCCAAACGATGGAAGGACTGGAAACCAACTTGGCTTGGAGTTGGTTTTTTTTTATCAACTTCCATCTGGTTTTGTGTGATAATAAGTTCCCATGCTGGAACCATGGATATCTAAGTGAAGAKAGCTGTGGAATCCAAAGATGATACCACAGTTTTTTTTTCCTGTTTCAAATAAAAATCCATAACCTTTATTATAAACTAAAATTCACCAACTATTTAGAACTATTTATCCCTCCTCCTCTGCATCATTTGCTATGTGGCTCAGTTGTTACAACAATATTGTCGTAACTTCAACTTCACCTTTAAACACTCTTCCAATTAGAATGAAGGAGACAGATGTCTTCATTCATTCTTTCTTCTGGGTTAATCTTTACTCTTGGGTCTTAAAATGCAACAATTTTTCCCATTCTGAATACCTGGTGCAACTTGAAGTGTACTATCATGTCATGTTATGAAAGAGCTGTAGGTGCACAACTTACYAGATTAGTTGTTAACTACATTTTACAGGCTGAGAAAACTGAGACAAGAGAAATAATTTAAAATTATATAACGAGTGGAAAAAAAAATAATTAAAAATGTTACTTTAAAGACAAAAAAATTAATTAGTGTGATAATGTGCCCATCTAAATATAAGGAGTGGCGTGGAAATTATTTTCCTTCTATGATGACTCTGTGGACAGATACTCTTGTCCCAGACAATGTGGAATTATATTCAGATTATGCATGAAAATCAGAAACACTGAGAAAGATCTAGAATCAAAGCAAACTATGCTATTCAGACCACCTGAATTTACACATTCTTAAAAGCAAGGCCAAAGCTGATATTTCTCTTGAGCTCTTTTAATTTACAGTGTAGATATAACCCAGGCAATATTAATTTTCACAGCACTACAGGGAAATTGTGATCAGCTACATCTTCCATGAGAAGTTTCTCTAATGAATTAGTCACAAACACATTCGTATTCCTCAGCACTCTGTACCTCTTGTGCCCATTACATGAATCTCAGATTCCATCACTTTTGTATTTTTAAACAAGTGCTCAAATGGTTATGCACATTCTGGAAGAAATATCAGTAACAAGTGAACCAACTTTACTGCATCCCAATTGTGAATAAAGCTCTGATGAATTCTGGGAGTCTAAAGATAAGGCATCTTTTTTTCTGATTTTCTTATTGAAACAAAAATAAGACCAAGAGTGCTGTTCAATCAAAAGAAAAATAGTGGTCTAAAATAAGGTTACTCTTGTGCATAAGAGAATAAAGAGGTCTGCCACAAATTCTTTAAATGCCCTTGAAAAAGCCACGAAAGTCTCCAAGTCTTGGCCTTCCATTGCTAAAGTAAGAATTATGTTATTTTATTTCTTCCATTCTTAACCTTTCTGGCCTATTTTTGAATATAAATCATTAAGAAGTAGGAACTGCCTTATGGAATCAAAGACATCAAATGAAATGCCTTCCCTCTGGCAGTGACTAAGAGCAGATCTTCCTAAGACAGTAGAAGATACTCCAGGGAAAGAAGTGGAAGCATAATCTATCCTTATGAAAGAATCACTTTAATCCCTAGAAATTAGAGATTGACCTAAACCATGAAGCATGAAGTTTTCTGCCTGGTTAAGTTTATTTTAGGTATTATAAGATGCTCTTTTATTCATATCCATACCAAATCCTCTTCTAAATGTTGCTAAATAATGTGGGAATGCATTCTGCTGGATGATTCTCAACATCTGTCTGAATTGTATCTATCCTATAGGGTGGCTGGACTTTTAGTTATTCACAAAAAGATAAATACTGGTAGGGAAGCAAATGGTCAGGGGAGGGAACAGAGAGAGTTCTTTCGTATATTTTTAAACTTCCTTTTCTTTGAATGCTGGCAAGAGCTGAAGTCATTGAAGAAAATGTTGAGTTTTGCATTTTGCAGTGGAGTTCTTTGCTAAACTATATCAAATGAACGAGTCGGCTCTTTTGTATCCTCTTTCTAATTTGAGATGGCACTGAGACAGCTTTGCTTTAGGAAAAAAACTAGGAAGTTTGGGGATTCCTTTCCTCCAGAGCTGATCTTTTTTGATTTCTAAAACAGTCRAGATGAAGGATAAAACACCACTATCATCCTGTGTGACTTTGTTGTGCCTTCATTTTGTCTGTGCAAGTGTCCATGGTCAGTGCCAGMACCCCTGATTACTCAYCCCATGTCTGGGAGTSCAACTTGGGGCATCTTTYTGGGTACAAATCCCAGTGAGAACAYGTCTAACCTTTTCTCTTGCTGTGTAAATGGTGTAAARTGAATCAAAGCCTTGTTTTCATTCAAACATTGAGCYTCTTCAAAAGCCTGCTTMTGWGTGTARGGCCTGCTTGGTTGTGTTGTTTCCTGCCCCTGGAAGGATCCAGGAGCAGGTTCAGGCACTGGCAGAGCCTGGGGCAGAGCAGCTCAGCCCTGGGATGCAGCCCCAGGCACAGCGCAGGGAGGGGACTGCGCTCTCGGCTGCCACRCTCTGCAATGAGGAAAAGCAATTTCAATCCACGGCATAAGGCTCACAAAATAAATTGCTCTGCACCGCCCCAGATAATTTGCAGGGTATTAAATGGAATCCTTTTAACAGGAAATGCTCGCATCCAAGAAAAGGGCAGCAAAGTGAGGCTGTAGGACTGGGGGAATTGCCAGCCTTGCTTACTGGTACCGCAGGACAAAGATAAACTTTAAATGGATTCAGCAATTGAAATGAGGGCCAGGCAAAAGCACTGCTGAGAGAAGGAGAGTTTCTAACACCTTTCTCCTACTGAGCATTCATCCAGGTCTCAATTTATTTCTCATCACACTGTCTGGAAAAGGTCTGTGGAAGAGCAGCAGCAGCCTGAATGTTGGCCACCTCCAGCTGCTTCCCTTTTACCCCAGCCCTGTGTTTGGCATGGGCATCATTGCAGACTGGGAAATGGCTCTGGCTCTGCTCATCACCAGGGCAAGGTGCACAGATGCCACCCTCAAGGGGAGCAGGGGGAGAAAACAGATCAGTCAGAGTTCCTTGCTGCAAGCCAAGGGCAGCAAAGAATGGAGAGGAGAGGGAATTGCCCTGTGAAGGGTAGACAGAAGTATGACACGGTTGTATTGGATTAATATGCTTTGTGAAATGAGATGAAGCAGTTAAATATTCAAAGAGCCAGGGGAAAAGAGAGCAGACATAATGCAGAGTCACAGACTTGGCCAAAGTGAGAAGGCACCTTTGAAGGTCAAGAACAGGTCACTCAGAAGCACATCCAGTCGGGTACTGACCCAGCCCAATGACTCTGCAATCTCTGCTGCAGTGCCCAGAGTCCTCAAATTGGCTGTGCTGGGTGACACTTGTTGAGTAAATATTCGGGATAGTCATCTTCCAGGAGCTGGGTCATCCATGCTCATATGCACCTCAGTGACTGCAGCATAGAAACATTCTGGAGGATCTTTGATCTTTTATGGACAGACCAGGGACAGACCAGGGATGTTGCTTCCATCAGGAGCCTGACCAGGTTATCAGCCAAGTGGGCCTAATAACGAAAAACCTTTCCAAAATGATATTTCAAAAACAGCCTTTTGATGTGACTTGGCCTATTGCAAAACACTGACAATTGTTACAGTTTGTTCAAATCCCTGGACATAATCATTATTAGAGTAACTTATTTTTATGTTACAATCCAAAATCGAAACATGTAAAAGGAAAAGCAGTGTAGGAAACAAGCTCCTGAAATATTTCACATTTTCTCTATGTTGTTTTTAATGAAACTGGCCTATCTCTTTAATAGGTGAAGATTTGACTAAAAACACTCCTGTTTAAAACTGCTCTCAGTCACTATAGCTCTGTTTTTGTCATGAGTGGGAAAAGTCTCTGTCAAAGAACAGGGTTGCATTTCCATTAGAATCTTAAAATCCAATTTATGTGCTTTGATTGGTTTAAATGCACCCATGTTTTCATTTGGATTTCTTCCTGAGTGAAAGGTGTGAAATCTGTGTTCAGCTTGGATTTTTGAAGAGTTAACAAAAACATAGGTACAGATGAGTACAGCAGCTCTCTCTCCCATGAGAAAAAAGAGAAATAAAGTGTTTAGTGAATATCTTTCCCATGTGAATTAAAAGGAAGATATATGTAAAACTGCTTTTGGTATGCAAACTCATAAATTCAAAAGGAAATTGTTAAGGATCTGAGCAGCTTTCACACATACTGATTTCAATAAAAATTGAAAAGGCTCAGGGGAAAACACCATCATGCCCTTAMATTTACCATTTTAAAACCTCTTGAGCTTATATTCTGAGCACAGCTCAGAGTATTTTGTCCATAGAAAATGGACTGTGCCTGCTGCTGCCATCCTAYTGCCAGGGACTGTCCAGGAGAGATAAACCACATCATGCATAGAGACCCTGGTGTAGCTCCAGGTTCACTTTTTAGGGGATAGAAAGCTATAAAGTCTCCACTCTGATATCTTTCCAATATTTTTTCCAGCTATTCACAGAGTAGTTTCATCCACAATGACAGACTTCAGAAATATTAGACTAATGCCAATGTAAAGGGTAAGAGAAGTCACATCTTTTAATACACTTTATTGCAAGCTTTCTGTGCAGTTTATACACAACAGATTAAAGATCCTTAGAGAAAACATCTCTGTCATCTAGCTACTTTTCTAAGAGATAAGGTTACTGAGACAAACAGGACAATACCAACCACACAACCTTAAGGTTATGACTCTTAATGGCCTTAGCAAACTTAAGCAAATCCTTTTCAGAAGTCTGACACCATAAATGAAGTGTTTGAGATGGTATCTCCAGCATTTGAAAGAGCAACTCTGACACATACTTTGATTAGGGAAGCTGACATTTCTGTTAAAGTTCAGCAAGTCACAGAATCCTCTTAACATATGGCCAAATATTGCAATGTTCTCTTCTGAAAAAGGTGAGTGTGATTGCAGATCTCATAACTTTCGAAGGCAAAAACAAAACTTATTGCATCTGATTCACTTTTTCATTCTCAGCAAAACAAAGAAAGATGGGGAGACAGATAAAATACCAAAGCAGTATAATGATAATAATAAATCCCACATATGCTTTTAAGACTTAGCGAAGACAAGAAAGCAATGTAAATTTTGCTATTATACAAATATTATGGTAGTRAAATTGCTGAGATAGAAGTTGAATTATATTTAGTGTGATATTATCACTATTCTGGTTTGATGACAAACAAGCCTCAAACCTAGAGATGGGACTCAAGCCATAGTCTGAGATTTACCAGCCAATTTTGCCCATAGCTCAGATTACCTCKGTTCATATCTCAAGATTTGGGTGTCCAAAATATTTCTGCAAATTTAGAACATATGAAGTAGAAACTAGCAGAAATCCTGCCACCACAGAGCCTCCTGAAATGTTGCAGTATTGCTGAGTTGTGACTAGATTGGTGTACTAACAGATTRCTCATCACAGGACTGGATCAAACAAGAAAGTAGAATGCATACTCTTTTATGTAAACATGTAAAAGGATTTAGATTTTTTTTGAGCTCAAGGTCTGGGTTATGGATCTGGTCAGTTCACATTTATTTAAAGCAATTTACCCAGTTCTCTATTTTGTCCTTCATGTGTCCAACTACATGAAAAGAGGGGCTCTGCAAGAAATAAAAAGAAACATTGAAGTGTAGCATAAAGACCAAGTATTTATGCAGAGCCTGCAAACGGGGTATCTTGAAGAGGAGGATGCTCCATTTATACCATCCACTAGCAGTTTATGTGAGCTGTCTATATAACTGTACATCCTAAATCGTGAGAATAAGGACCAATCTTCAGATTTGTTTAAAAGGTTTATAGCTGCTTTTATTGAAATAAATGTACTGGAAATAACAGAATCAGGAAACAGTCCGAAGGCTATAAAGTTTCCATAAAGAAACCATTATGAAGGTGTGCCAATAGAACAATTGTTTGATGCTGTATTACCAATGCATCTTTTTTTTTTTTTTTTTTTTTTTTTTTTTTTTTTTTTTTTTTTTTTTTTTTTTTTTTTTTTTTTTTTTTTTTTTTTTGAAGAGTCAGTTTATCCAATGGCTTTTCCATTTAAAGAATGAAATGCAGGAACTGTTTCCTGAGATTCAAAGTGGAAATTTTCAAAAGAAATAATAAAAAAACTAATCAAGATTAGGAGTTAGTCTGAGATGTGGCTGGCTTTTTTATTGGGATTTACCTYCACTCTTTGCCATCTCTGCTGTACTACCAGACTTTCCTCTCACAACATTTTCATTTTAGGTACCATACAGAACCTGGAAATAGAGACAACATAAAAACCAGAACAAAGCACCACCCTGGAAATTGAAAATTTCTGATGATTTCAGATTCAGAAAAAGGGTTTGGCCTCTTTTATTGTGACTCTCAAGCCGAAGTGCATATCAGGATGTAGGTCTGAGAGGAGGACAAACACTTTACAAATATTTGCTATTTTCTGGGGAACTCAGATCTGTGTCATCCTAAGCCCTTGGGATATTCTATCCAAATTTCTTGAGTGGATGTTGTAAATACTAATCAGAAGGACAAGTGGTATTTTTGCCTCTATTTCCAAGTGTTGTTCTGAGTGTCAGTATTCACACTGGAGAATCTGAGGATGAATCCTGGGCAAAGTAGAAAGGGAAGGGAGAAAGGCAAAAAACCTCCTCTCCTTTCCCTGGTGCACTCACCCCCAAACCATCCTTTAACAAGATGAAGTTTCAGCATTCAAGAGAAACAAAAACTGCCTGTAACTTACTGAGAGTAACAACTAACTGTCTGCAAGCATGGGAAACAGAATGATAACATCTTTTGATCATCACACCACAAAGCATAAAATACATTGCACTCTCTGTAATTTATTGCCTTTGGATTATTTTTTTTTTTCAGCAAATGCTATGTGAAAGATCCTAGACTGGCAGACCTTCAAAGAAACTCCTCAACATGAGCGTCATGGCTCACTCCCTCGTTTCTCCTCCCAGGCCCTGACAGTCATCCCAGTGGCCTTGGTGATGAAATGGCTCACAGGGAAGGGGCAAAGGGGGAAATTAACACTCAGCTTCAGTATGGACCCTGATGATGCTTCCGGTGGGGGCTGTGACTTGTTCCTTAGGTAAAAATTACATCATCCAAAGCACATGGGCTTACCTTTCTAAAGTTCTTCACAGAACAGGATACCTCCTAACGGTATTTTAAGAAAACTTTAATTACTTCTGAAGATCAGGGCTAATGGCAACATTTAAAATTCTTTGCTAGAATTTTAGGTGCCATATTGGTTTTGATCTTCAAATAATTTTTATAAATGTAGTTGTTGATCATTTTGTCCAAGACAAGTTTGGAGTCACGCTTAGGAGGGCTCTGAAGGGTCAGCAGCTGAAGGCTGGAATACCAGCTCTGCTCAGTTGAGCTCTGGGGAATTCTGGAGAGCAAGTGACACTATCAACTGGTCCTGGTTCTTCAGCATCTGGGACAGACACTTTAAGAGAAATAAAGATGCAGCCAAAGAGGATTGCTAGAGTAAAGAGGTAATGTAACTGCAGGATATGTTTGTGGGAGGGATCACTGCATGAAACATTCAGCTTCCTCTAATCAGCATTTAGCCCCAGTTCCAAATGGCATTTTACCTTCGTAGCAATCTCGTGATAGTGATTCCCAAGCATATTTCATATGAGATGCAATGCAGGTGACCATGTGCCCTGATGGCTTTGACTTTAACCTCTTCCTTGTATCAAAGATCTGTGGGACATTGTTGGAATCAGCCATCGTTCTGCGACCAGGAGGCTTGTCTTTCTCAAGTTCTCTATTGCAAATAAACTGTAATTCCTTGATTTCCAGCGCTTGGGACTAAGTCCATAATGAAACCACTCCTYCCAGTCCTCAGATGCTATTTCAGACTAACGCCCACAGGAAGCTCAACTTCCTCCATTGGGTTTGTGCATGCAGAGGAATGCAAGCAAGAAAATCTGCTAGAAATGGAAATATTGTTTCTGAGAACCAGGCAAAAGGGCCTGACAGCATGGCCTCTGCTCACAGAAGAGTGGTCAGTATCAACTCAGCCCTGAATTTTGGGGTGCCTGAAAAAGAAGGGAATTTTCAAGGGCACTGGAAAGGCAGCCAGAGTAACAGGCCAAAGTCTTACTCAGAGGAAACTCCCCCTAACCTCAATGGGAGTTTCCCTTGAGAAAGGGCAGCGAGGTTTAGCTCATAAACCCTGCATATGGATTTAGCAAAAAAGGGATTTGTCCGTTCAGATTGGAGGAAAAAAGTTTATTCTCTTATGAACAAACTATACATATGGACCTTGTTAATTATTGGGAGTTCCATAGGATTTATCTGTTCACCAGCATATTTATTTCTCCTAACATCTAATGTACCTTTGACCTTTAATATAGTATCAATATTAAACAAATAAACCAATAAAATAACATGGTTACCAGAACTTATGAGTTTCTCTTCTATTGTCAAAATATTCTCTTTGCAGTCTCATTCATTTCCTGTCAGGAGAGTTTGGCTCCAGTCTCCAGTACATAAACAAGCCCAGGAGCTGGCCCAAGCCAGACATTTTGCACAGCTAACTACAGGAGATGCTTTAGAATAAAGAAAATACAACTTTCCCCAAAGGACCTGATCTCTTTTTGGGTGTCCTGTATCCCTTCGCCTGGCTTTTTAACCATCCCCCTCTGTCCTTCTGGATAAACAGTCAAACAATTCTGTTCTGCATTTCTAATTAATTTTTCTCTTGACTCTAAAGACAGTTTCCTGATATGCATGTGGTTGTTCCTGATGCAAACGAGGCACTGGAATTGTCCCTCTTCAGCAGCTGCTGAAAGGAGGTTGGGGCACTGCTCCTTAGGGGACACATGCATTAGTTCAGGTAGTGAGGAAAACCCATCTCTAAATTAATATTTGCCATTAGCAGAGCCTTTTGTCTATATGGGCACACTGGGGATTAAGGTAGGTTGTGGAGGGAGAGCTTATCAACCTTTGCTCCAAGCACACACTCTTTTCTCCTGTGGACATACCCATGCCAGCGTCTGAGCCCGAGTCAGAAAAAAATTTTCTCCAATAGCTTTTCCTCTTGAGCTTTCACCACAGAATAATCCTTTCCTCCCTATAAACTTTTATCTTTAATTGGCTTTTAGGGACTCTTTTCCATCTGCTTTTTATTCTTTGTGTGAAATAATTCTGCCTATCTCTTCTATGTTGCATCTCAGACCTACAGTCCTATTTGCCTTGTTTTCTGGGTTGGTTTTTAAGTAATGTGTGTTTAATGCTGATACTGCATTAGTGATCAACCAAACCTGTTCCAAGAGCACACACAAAATAAATAAATAAATAACCCCTCTGGTATATTTTGATGTGCCTTTGAAAGGAGGAAAATTCCTTTCACATGGCCTCTTGTCCCTGGAAATCTACAAGTTTCTTTGTCTTGGCAAATGGCCAAGCAGCACCGTGATGTACCATTTTTCTTGGCCAGTGTTTTTAGGTCTTTTGAAACCAGACCAAGTGTTCACATGGTATTTCTTCATTTAACAGCTGCAAGACAGTGACCACAGCTGCATGTGCTGCTTCCCTCTATAGCAAGGGACGCTGTGGGTTTTTCTGAGATAGCTGACTAAACRAATTCAAACTCAGGACTGATGCAGRCRGTGCAGTGGCTTCCTACAAAGCCATTTTACTCTACCTGGAAACTTCAGGGTCTCAGAAAGCAGAGCCAGAGAGGGGCCTTTGCAGGGTGATTGTGTATACACATACTAATTTTCTGCGTGCATAGAAGCAAATTAGCATCTCCCAAGGTGAATGCCATGCAAGTGGACTCAATCTGAACATCTGTAGTCCACCTGGCAGCAATTTTTGGGAGCCCACACTGCTTGGTGCCTTCCCTCAACCCAATCCAAGTCCCTTGAGGTTACAGGCTTGGCTGTCTGTTTAAACTGACCCTGTTTGGAGTGGTCCCTTACATCATTTCATTTCATAAGATGCAAGCTGAACTATTTGTGAGATTGGCCTAAGTTGCTTGCTGACAAAATGCAATGATGCTTGTAAAAAATGGGAAAAAAGACAAGGGGAAAAACAAAGTCAAAACACGGTTCATGTGTAAGGCAAAGTCAGCCAGGAAATATTTACGATGGATCCCGAATGATCAGACATTCTGGAAGTGGAAAGGAGAAACAAATGTTTCCCTGACTGCTTGTTAGGGGTTTTGTGGTGTTCCAGTGAAGAGTGGTGAGGTTTATGTGGGGTTAAGATATCTGAAACTAAGCCTGGCAGGATGCAAAAATTCTACCCATGCTTAAACAGAGACCATGCATTTGTGCTCTAAAACATGCTGGTTTAAGACCATAATAATAATAATATTATTAACCAATTGTTGGGGTTTGAACATGAACTGAGAATGGAACAAAACCATCTTAAAAGCCACAACAGAAACAGTATCACAACACCTCTCAGGAAATAAGTTTTATTTTTTTTAACCAAGACTAGAGGATTGGGGTATAGTTGGTTAGGTGGATGTGGCTGCCTGATAAATTTATTTAGGTACAAGGATGTGTGTTAGTTTTTTATCCATTTGTTTAGAAATTGCAATGACCACGTTGTGAAAGCAGAATTCCTGCCCAAGAGCTCAATTAATCTGCACACAGTAAGAAATAGAGAGATCGGACAAACTGAGAAAGACGGAATGAGATAACAGCTAAGGTCAGCAAAGCAATCACACTTTTCCTTTTGTCCAATTATTTTCCCTTTTTATTCTTGTAGCAAAGCAGTGGCTCCAGGCTTGCAAGCATCAGGATTGTGGCTCCTGTACTGTGATCTGACCTGGGCGAAGCAGGGCAGTGGTGCAGGCAGGGATGTGAGGGAGCTCCAGGGATGTGTGAGGCAGAGCCCTGGCAATCACAGGCCAGGAGGCTGAGATTGCCACAGAGGGGGGGCACTGGGGAAGGGAGCGGAGCGGTCACTGCAGACCACCCTGGCTGGGCTGTGACAGCAGGGCCCTGGGGAGCAGTTAGTGTTTCCTGCCTCTGAAACTCTCCTGGAGGTCCCTTTCCTTTCGGGTCTCTGAGGTGTGTGTCTCATGGCTCTCAGCCACAGAAAGATTTGGGCACATGGCTCGTAGGGTCAAAAGGAATGGCCACCCTTGTAGCAAAAATGAAGCTCATCTGTGTTTGTTGAATTCTTTGGCGTGTTTCTTTTACCGAGGAGAAGCCTTCACACGCTGCCAGTGCTCGCTCGCTCCTGCAGACACTCAGTATTCCCTCTCTTGGTTGTTCGTGCACTCGTGGTTTTGCAGCCTTGTCTTATGATGTTTTAAACATTTGAATGTTTAAAAGCAATGGATGGATGAAAATGAAAGAAAAAAGGGTGACATTTTCTATGAAGGATTTAGTTACAAAACACATTCAAAGGTTTGCTGACAATTTCATAGGTGTTTCGGAGTGTAAGCTTCTGATGGGTCAACAAGTTGCTTTTATCCATCCCTAGCATGAGTGCCTTATATCGGCATGTTTACATCCAGCAGCAGCATAGCCCCTTGTGCCTATTATGCATTCAGACATTATTAATAATTGATTAACCCTTTACAAGCCACTTAGATGTGGAATCTCTCTCTAAAATGGAAACAGGAGCTGATCAGACAGGTACTTGTCAAAGAGGCTATTAGGCAAAATCCTTCCAGTCTGAAAAAAAGCAATGGTAATAAACTAACACATGAATTCGGGTAAATTCTGTTCCATTTTTATCTGAAGTTTCCTTCTGTGAATTCAATTTCTTCTTTGGCTCTTTTTCTGTTTACTCAAAAGAGATTTCTAGTACTCCAGGGGATTTGGGCTGTATTTTCTGTGAAAACATTTTCTACCTATGTCATTTATTAATTCACCAGTCCTATACAGTCTGCACTCCTCATGACACACCAGGAATTATGCACATGCACTCAGGGGTGAGTGGGCTGTAATGATTTCCCCATGTAAGGCTGCCAATATGTTTGTTGTTGAAATGTGCTACTATAGAAAAACCCCGAGGGAAAAACATGTGCCTAAGTTGGATGAGTGGCTTTGTTTGAAGTTCTGTAACCATGAATGAATTGAATATGTTTGATGGATTTATAGAACCATAGAATAACTTGGGTTGGAAAGACCTTTAAAGATCATTTAGTTCCAACACTATCATTCCCCCTCCCCTGCCATGGACAGGGACATCTTTCACGGGAGCAGATTTCTTAACGTTCCGTCCACACTGATCTTGAATATTCCAGGAAAGTGGCATCCACAGCTTCTCTGGCAACCTGTTCCAGTGCCTCACCAACCTCATGATAAAGAGTTTYTTCCTTATATCTAAACTAAATCTACACTCTTTTGCTTTAAAACTTCTACACCTTATCCTATACTACAGGTCCCAGTAAAAAGTGCCTACAGTTATTGAAAGGCAGAAATAAGGTGTCTCCAGAGMCTCCTTTTCTCCAGGCTGAAAATCCCCAACTGTCTCAGACAATCTTGATAGGAGAGGAGTTCTATCCCTCTGATCATTTCCATGCCCCTCCCCTGGACCCACTCTAGCAGGTTTATGTCTTTCTAGAAGTCACAAATGTGTTTGCCAGTGGCCAGGGCTTTGGTTTCACCATCCCCACTGCACCTAGGGATGTTATAATTCCTCACACCTCTCCTCACAGGCTCCAGTGAAAGGACTTCTCCTCTCTCGGGGAATATGCCATAGCCTGTTGTTACAACCCACTCTGAAGCAGGATAACTGAGATTTCTGTTAATAAATCCCTTGGGGTGAATTAGAGTGAAATGACACTAAATGACCGATGTATACATGAGGGAAATTTATTTTAAAGCAATTTAAATGCAGTGGAAAAAAGGTATATGGACATCTTGGTTCTTTTCAATGAAGATATAAAAATATCACAAAGAAAATACCTAAGGGAAAGAAAGAGGAAGAAGGAATAAGAGTAGATAGTGGAGAGGAAAGATATTAATACTCCTGGACCCAGCAACAAGACCTGATTGTTTCCATTTCACTGCAGTAATGGTCACAGTCTTGATCCWTTGAGAGGGTGGCCCACCAAACAAAGAGTTTGTCAGATTATAAACATTCAAATTGGCACGGGAATGCCCAGATCCTTCCTTGGGGTGAATCCTTTGTTTCCGATGCAACACTATGGGGCATGAGTAGCCTTCCCATGGAGAGTTCCCAAAAAGAGTCTGGGGGTGTTTTGGGGCCCTTGGTCCGCAGACCCACATAGGATAGGACCGCTGTCTGATCCTGCTTCTTGGAACTATGCAGCTGTGTCTTATGATGAAAAAGGGGAAGCTGGCATCAAAAAACATTGCCCCATCTCCACAGGATCTTCTTTTTACCTGCCATTCCCCTTAGGTGGTTTGAAACAGCTTCCTGAAAACACCACATTCCCAATGGTCCTGGGTGCATCAACCAAGGAGCAACAGAGACAGTGGTGAGCTTGGCACATCTGCAGTGGCAGAGAAAGGATAAACATACATGATTTACAGTAACTGCTAATGGAATCCACTTGATGCCTTAAAAGATTTCTATATAATAATATTAATTCCTACCATCTCCTAAACAAACTTTTTTTCCAGTTAAACACCAAACATGTGACCTTGGAGGCACTGAAGTGACTTAGTTTGACAAGAGAGGCCGAGTTCTACAATGGAAAGGTATCACTGACAGCACGCTCAGGGGATTCACTGTGGAGTTTCATAAATTTAAAATAAAACACCTGCTTGTATGTTGAGCCCTCTGTTTCTGTGCTATTGAATGATCCTTTGAAACCAAAGATATTGATATATTCTACGCTCCAGGGGAATCAATAAAAACTTTAATCACAAAATTAAATAAACCCAAATCTACTGGCATTACATGCTAACACTTTTGGAAGGAGTAACATGACGTTTTATAGTTCTCCTGCGACTGGGCTTATTATTCACAAAAAAAAAAAAAATTCAATAGCTTCTTCAGAACTATTGTGATAGGGAAAAAGGACCTTCCCATCATTTTGAGCTGACATCTCAGTGGGCTTTAGTGCAGTTACGGAGGAAAGTAATGTTCTTTGGTGATACAAGTATTTTTGACAGAAGGAATTTGTTACCTCTTAGATCTTCACCATCATCTCTAAATTTCCTTTCAAAGTTTGTGCCACCATTCTATCCCATTCATCCCATTTACACATTTCTCAGGCCCAGCTGTGAAAAAGCAGGGATATGAAGGTGGGGCCCTGTCTGTGAAGTGGTAAGGTAGAGGTCCACCTGAATCACACCCACAAGGATATACACCTGACATTCCTACACTGTATCAAGCAAAATGAATCTAGAAATTGGTTTTGTGGATTCTCAAGTAGAGTTATGCAGAATGATAAGTAAACATAAAAATCCTTATTGGTACAAACCTAAAAATTCTCATATGTGTAAAACTTTAAAGCTAAGAGTTCATTCAAAAAGGGTATCTGGTTTGAAACTAATCTGTTTCCCTGAAAAAAGTGTTGCAAAAGTGAAGAATGGAGTCCTTTCACTTATTTAGCTCTTTTCTGAAAAGAGTAAGGGTACATATAGTGGGACTTTGCTGTGTAGAAAGGCATGAAACCTCCTCATTTTATGACAAAATAAAGATTCCACATCCATGTTCTTCCTGGAAATTCATAGAAGGATTCCACTTTAGGGTTTCATCTTTCCAGGGCAAATATTTCAAAATGTGAAATATCTATTTAAAAAAATTAAAATAAAAGCTCAAACAAATAAAAGGTCTACTTGTAAACAATTCTACTATAGTCATCACAGATTTTCATTTCAAATTTTACAAGAAGCCAAGGACTTTATTTATAAACAGAGTTTTTTAATTTATAACGTTCATATTTCTTGCTATTATAACTGGTTTTTGTGATAGAAGGAAAAAATATTGATTCATCTGAAAATGATTAGGACTTTTATACAACAAATAAATACATAATCTACAATAACATAAGTATATCACTAATGTTCTGTGACTCTGTAGTAGTTCATCCCACTTCTGAGCTAATGGAAACTTGTGAAATAGTGATAAAAGAATTTTTATCTATAAACAAGGCAGAAGCAGGTGTTTTTTCCCTGCTAAATTAGCTGACACATTTCAGGTTTTGTGATGTGTTACCTTGGCTGGCTGCTGGGTGTTCACCAAACTGCTCTATCACCCCCTTCTCATAGGACAGGGGGAGAAATTATGAGGAAAAGCTCATAGGGTGGTATGGGATCAAAATAAGGAGAGGCAGATCATCTACCAATTACCATCACAGGCAAAAGAGAAATCATGCTACATTATAGAGAATTAAACAGAATAGGATAATAAGAAAAAAGAACAAATCATAAACCACCTTCTCGAAACCCTCCCGTTGTTCCAGCCTGAACTTCCTTCCTAACTCTTTCACCTCTTCCCTCCCAAGCAGAGCAGGATSATGGGGAATGGGAGGGGTGGTCAGTTCCTTATGTTTTGTCTCTGCTCTTCTTTGCTCCTCATGCTTTCCCTGCTCCAGAATGGAGTGCTCTCACAGGGGCAAACCCTTCACAAACTGCTCCAGGCATTGTCCTTCCCATGGGCTGCAGTTCTTCA
>NW_026623511.1:1004361-1006182 GCF_030028575.1 Malurus melanocephalus | reverse complement strand
CCAGCAAGGTGAGGTGCAGGGGAGGTGCTGGGGATGCTGTGCCAGGCACAGGGCCCATGGAGGGGAGGGAGCCCATGGGGCACCCCCTGCCCCAGCCAYGCACTCACTGCCTGGTTCTCACAGAGACTGGGACAGCAGCACYGGGGACTGAACCTCTCAGGAGGGTTGTGCTGATGTTTTGTCCCAGGACCAAGTCCCATTTCCCACCTTCATAGCCATTCTGCCCAGGAAATGTCYCCTCTCCTGCCCACCCATACTCTGGCTTGTGGTAGCAGGGCTGTGCCTCTTTCAGGCTGCCCAGTAGATGGGGATGAGGTGCTTGGCTGTGGAGCTTCGAGAAGGGCTTGGGATGCCTCTTTTCTCCCCTTTCCCACTCCTCCTGTGCCCCTCTGGTCCCTCTATACCCCCCATCTCTATAAACTCTKGCAGCTGATGCCTCTCTGCTCCATCTCCACACTCARTCTGAAACCCCTGGTCTGAGCYGGGCACAGGATCCCTGTGCTCTGCCCGAGTGCTGYGTGTCCCTCTGTCCCACCTGTGACCAGGCATCCCCCWGCTGAGGGGAGAKGGCACCTGGTCCCTGTGACCCCCAGCCCCTCAGAAAACCCAGCCTTTCCCCAGTCCTGCAGGAGCTCAGAAGATCTCTYTCCCCTCAGGAGAGGGGACCTGCTCCAGCTTCTCCAGTGCCTCCTGGAGGGGAGGTCTCCAGAGGGCACTCACGGTGCCATGGGACCTGCAGGTTGTCACTCATGGGGATGCCAGTGACAGCYGTGGGTCAGGGGCAGCTGTGGGCACCACCTCATGTGGGAAGGGGCCATCCCGYGAGCTGGCAATGAACAAGCTGTTGTTGCACTCTCAGCAGGAGTTTATTGAGGATGTGGGGCAGGGGGAGCAGTGGCACAGGGTCCCGGCACCAGGATCCTGAAGTGGTGTCTCACCAGGGCACAACCTTCCCTTCCCAGTCCAATAAGAGGCCGCTGTCTTTCTCAGAGATGGAGGAGAGGACCTTCAGCATCCCTTGCACGCTGTCATCCACTCTCACAGGGGGCTGTGGGGCAGAAGGAGAAGCAGTTTTGTGCCCGAGGTCAGACCAAGGCCTGCYCTGGAACAGATCATTGGTCAAGACTCTGGGCTCTCTGGAATGAGTGAGGAGAGGCCAGAAGCAGGCAAAAAGACTTCCTAGATGCTCATCTCCATCCCTTGTGGGAAGGTGCCTCCAGGGAACCTGCCCAGCAGCTCCCACAATGCTCAACATGACACAGTTCAGTAGCAGTTCAGTCCCCAGGAAGATCAGATCCAGGAAGATCTGATTTCCCAAATAACAAGGTTGTTCCAGACCAGGGCCAGGASATCTCTTACCGTATATGACCCTAAGGTCCCCAACTCGGTGTGCACCCAGCCGGGGTGGAGAGCGACGCAGAGGATGCCGTGCTCCTGGTGTGTCAGGGACTGGCACTTGGTCAGCATGTTCAGAGCAGCCTGTGGGGAGACAGGGAGGGGATGGTGGTGGAAAGGAAGGGGGTTGCAGGGGACTTATGCAGGAACAGGTACAACAATGTGCCGTGACGTGGATGCAGTGACAGACAGGACCTCAGAGACTGCACAGAGAAGTTCAGGAATCCAGGGAGGAGATACTGAAGGGCCTGGGGAATTGTTTGCTGAGAAAAGACAATTGGACTCATATTGGGAACAGCGCATACCTTGCTGCAGCGATACGAGACCATGGGAGACTTTTCCCATATAAAGACTTCCTTAATGGACCCTGCCGAGCTGGAAATGTTGATGATGGCAGCCTTGCTGCAGCTCAGCCCTGAGCCTGGG
>NW_026623511.1:947528-1004032 GCF_030028575.1 Malurus melanocephalus | reverse complement strand
CTTGGTGTTTCCAGGCAGATTCTGCTGTCATTGGGAAACCTGCAGCCATAAGCCAGGAGATWATGTGGGTGAGGAGGGAAGAGCAGCATGTAGAAGGGATGGGGGAAGTGCCATGGCTCACGTGGGCTTGACACCTTTACAAGAWGGGCTTTCCTCATTAGACACACACAGCTCTGGGAACAGTCTGATCTCATCTCACTTCTCAGGGCCTCTGAGTCAGGACATTCCTCACACGGCCTTGAGCAGACATTCTCTGCTTTGTTCTTGCATCATCCAAGCCAATGCCTRTTCCCTGACTGTCAAGAGAAACAAAGCAGCMATGGAGGGAAGCAATCATAGTGGATGCAGTCTCCTGGCAGAAGGATGGGCACCTGCATGSCCGGCAYATCACCAGCTGCTGGCCTTGGGCTTGCCACATCTTAATGCAGCATCTGTGTCCTTGCAGCAGGAATTTCTGCTGCTGCTGGARCAGGCGCCCAAGGGAAGGAGRGTCTGAGCTGCAGCAGGGTCTGAGCCATCAACATCTGCACCAAACTGGGCTCCATCRGGCTGTGCCTYGGGCTGCCAGAGGCTCCCATGTACCCGTACCGGRCCAGCAAGGTGAGGTGCAGGGGAGGTGCTGGGGATGCTGTGCCAGGCACAGGGCCCATGGAGGGGAGGGAGCCCATGGGGCACCCCCTGCCCCAGCCAYGCACTCACTGCCTGGTTCTCACAGAGACTGGGACAGCAGCACYGGGGACTGAACCTCTCAGGAGGGTTGTGCTGATGTTTTGTCCCAGGACCAAGTCCCATTTCCCACCTTCATAGCCATTCTGCCCAGGAAATGTCYCCTCTCCTGCCCACCCATACTCTGGCTTGTGGTAGCAGGGCTGTGCCTCTTTCAGGCTGCCCAGTAGATGGGGATGAGGTGCTTGGCTGTGGAGCTTCGAGAAGGGCTTGGGATGCCTCTTTTCTCCCCTTTCCCACTCCTCCTGTGCCCCTCTGGTCCCTCTATACCCCCCATCTCTATAAACTCTKGCAGCTGATGCCTCTCTGCTCCATCTCCACACTCARTCTGAAACCCCTGGTCTGAGCYGGGCACAGGATCCCTGTGCTCTGCCCGAGTGCTGYGTGTCCCTCTGTCCCACCTGTGACCAGGCATCCCCCWGCTGAGGGGAGAKGGCACCTGGTCCCTGTGACCCCCAGCCCCTCAGAAAACCCAGCCTTTCCCCAGTCCTGCAGGAGCTCAGAAGATCTCTYTCCCCTCAGGAGAGGGGACCTGCTCCAGCTTCTCCAGTGCCTCCTGGAGGGGAGGTCTCCAGAGGGCACTCACGGTGCCATGGGACCTGCAGGTTGTCACTCATGGGGATGCCAGTGACAGCTGTGGGTCAGGGGCAGCTGTGGGCACCACCTCATGTGGGAAGGGGCCATCCCGNAGCCAAGATTGGAAGAAGTCTTTGCCCCTCCCAGGGCAAAGGGGAAAGCTGAAAACCCAGAACATCCTGGACAGAGGGACTGAACAGGGAACTGAGGGGATGRGSGCACCYAGCAGCCAGGACCAGGACAGGGAGAGCTGCCCCAGCAGCCATTGGGCAGGCAGGGAATTCATGGGCGGGAGCTCAGGGCAGCAACTCCCACMCATGGAAAATGAGCACAGAAGATCTGATGGACCTGCCCCAATTGAATTCCTACCGTGTATCCAGTAGAGCCGCCCAACTCAGTTTGCACCCAGCCAGGGTGGAGAGCGATACAGAGGATGCCATGCTCTTTGTATGCCAGGGACTGGCACTTGGTCAGCATGTTCAGAGCAGCCTGTGGGGAGACAGGGAGGGGATGGTGGTGGCATGGAAGGGGTATTGTAAATGGACCCACAACACCTGGGACAGGACACGGGAAGTAAATTTGTCCCCAGCCCATGTGACAATACCTTGCTGCAGCGGTATGACACAACTTGCATCTGCTCCCAACCAAAGGAACTAGCAATGGAGCCACCAATGCTGGAAATGTTGACAATGGCAGCCTTGCTGCAGCTCAGCCCTGAGCCTGGGCTCCCCTGGGCAGCCTTCTTCAGCAAGGGCAGGAATGCCTGTGAGGACACAGAGGKGACARGAGCACACATGGATGTGGCACAGGGCAGGGGAGCAGCTYCTTCCACAGTGGGAAACTTGGCACCAGCACTGGAGCATCCTCCTCTTCCCTGCCAGGCTCCAGCTCCTGAGCTCCAGCCCATGGYTCCAGAAACTTCTCATCAACTGAGAGCCCACAGAGCACCTGAGCAATGATGGGAGCCCCTCCCACTGGCCCTTCAGATCTACTCTGTTGTTCAGTTTGGGACAAAGGAGGGATTCTTCTGTAGTGCAGGATACTCACCTGGCCTATCAGCAGGGGCCCAGTTGTGTTGGTGGTGTAAGTCTCGGTCATGTCCTCCAATGTTTCATCCTCAAGGTTCTTAGACTTCACCATTCCCGCATTGTTGATGAGGAGGGTCAGCCCAGAGCCCCCCAGGTGCTCCCCAACCTTGGCTGCAGCTGCCTTGATGCTGGCGGGGTTGGCAACTTCTGCAGAGCCAACAYAGGGGAGGTCAGTGTCCCTGTGGTGCTTTRGTGTCCCCTGTGTCCCCCAGGGATGTGCCCTCACAGCTGCCTCCAGTGTGGAGCTCCCAGGGCTGTGATGAKTGCCCTGGCATKCACCAGAGGAACTGRGCTGAGACGGAACGTACCGAGAGCGATGATGACCAGGTTGGGATGTTTGGARGCCAAATTCTGTAACTCCTGCAAGAGGGGTGGCAGCGTTGGCACCAACAGGCTGGAGCAGCTGTGCCAAGGCTCACCCAGCACAGCCAGCCAGAGCCYGTGTCCCTCCAGCTCTGTCCCTGCTCCCCCTGATGCCCAGACCCTGCTCCAGCTGCCCTGATCTCGATACACAGGGAACATTCTCCATCTCTTGCACACACCACACACCTCTGTCCCCTCCACACATCCCATGCACAGCTGCCCCCACCGTGTCCCAGCCCAGCTGCCCTGGACTATGGGCACCTGACTGCAAATGCCATCCCTGATCCAATCTYCCCCTGGCACTGAGTGCTCYCATCTYYCAGCACAGCCACTGCCTCCCRGCCCAGYCTCACCTGTGCTCGCTGTCCCTTGGGGTCCCGACAGGTCGCAAAGATCCACTGAGGTGGTTTTGGCATCCTCAGAAAATGCTGGACAAACCCCAGACCGAGGCCACGGTTGGCTCCAGTCACCAGAACGGAGCGTACACACAGCTCTCCCATGTTGTTTCTTCTCTCTCTACTACAGCTTGCACTGGTTGCTCAGCTCTCTGATACTTCCTTATAGCATGTCCCACCCCACTGACTCAGGGCTTGCACCAACCCTTGGCTTCTGTCCAGGAGGAGTAAATGTTCCCGCTTTTTGAGCTCAAGCACATAGCTCCTGGCTGGGGACCAATCCTAGTTATCTAACAGCAATAATCGCTTGGCTTTTCCAGACATATTCTGCTGTCCTTGGGAAACGTGGTGCCATAAGCCAGGTCGGGCTGTTTTGGGTGAGGAGGGAGGGAGTGTGGGTCATAGTGGAAACCTCCATGGCTCAGGTGGGCTTGACAYCTTCACAAGCATCCTTTGGGCTCAATGGTCTTTTCACATTGTACCAGGCTGTGCCCCAGATGGCTCTGAGCAGATATTTTCTCTACTTTGCTCCTGCCTCTTCCAAGACAATAACCTCACCCTCATTGCTGAGCCAAAGACCTGTGGAGTGTGAAAGCAAACTTGGTGTGGTCTCCTGGCTGAAGGGTGGGGACCTGCATGGCTGGCACAGCGCCACACTGCTGGTCACGCGCCCCATCCCTTGGGATGCGCTCCTAAGTTGAGCTGTCCTTTTGTGCAGAGCCACAGAGGACTCAGGCACCCAGGACATTCACCTGCAAAGGAAATGCCCTGCTCAAAGCCCATTCTCCACCTCATCTGTGTCCACGGGGCACTGACCATTCTGTGGCACCACCAGCGGAGCCCAGGGCAGTCCGGTACCTCGAGTGATGCATTACAGGTTTGGTAGGCTGGATCTGCTGTGTGTGTACATCATGTGTTCCTGCCCCATTGTCAGTAAAGACACATCCCCAGAAACCTCTTGCCAACCCCTTGTATTTCTAYGTTGAGTCCCAGAGCCCTTGCACAGGTTGCTGGGCAGCAATGGAGACAACACCACTGCTCACATTTCACCTTCTGCCCCAGGATATCTTGGCAGCAGCATTAACCACGGCAACTTCCTCCCAGTGGCAGTGCCAAGTATGTCTCTGTGCTCCAGCAGCAGCTGATTTCCTCCTGCCCACTCCAGCCTGTTTTCAGCTAGCAGACACTGTGAGATAAGCAGGTCCCTGCTCCAACCTGGCACTACCTGCACAGRGCACTCTCCCCAAATCCATTTGTGGGGATGGCACATTGGCAGTCACTATGGGAAGCTGACGGCATATCTTCTCTCTGCCCCTTTCCTTGTCTCTGCGAAGTCTGAGCCTTCCCCGTTTCATTTCCTGAGGTTAATTGGAGGCTTTTGGAATTTTCCACACTGRGTTGAGAGACTTCTTTTCCCTTGTGAATTCTTACCACACCTACCAGCAGTACAAAGCTTGGGTCTTTCAGCTTTTGTCTCAGACTGATCTCTMACTGAGGATCTCCCAGATGGCTGGACTGGCATTCAGGTTCCATAGATCATTTCAGTATTTCCTTTTAAATGAGCACAGACCTCAATTACACTTGCCAATAGATGCCATTTGCACCAGAGCTCYAATCTTTCAAATTGACTTCCATAGTTTTCTTCCTCTGGGTGGAGGATGAGGCCATCACCCACAATCTGAAACCTCCACAGTGCCTCAGAACCAGATAGCATCAGAAATCAAATCATTACCATTTTAAGTCTCCAAATTYTTGCTGTGTCACCACATTTGTGCAGCCTTCCACTGTACTGGAGCTGTAACTTTGTAATGTTGACTTTGGTCTGAGGCCCCATGCTGTATTATTGATTACTGGAGTTTAAACAAGCGCTGTGTCAGCAGGAGTCTGGGTTTAGCCTGGCATGAAGAGGCAGAGGGGAAAGAAACAACGTCACTACCTTACAGCCCAGACTCGTCACAAGGGGTGCTGCTGTCCCCAAGCCTCTGGAAGGGATCTTGTTCCCACWCCGAAGAGGGGATTCAGATGGTTCCTTTGCTCTGAAATGTTCTTGCATGGTCTGAACCTTAAGCTGAGCATTAAAGTCCTCAGAATCACAGAATCATTTAGGTTGGAAAGAGCCTCTAAGGTCATCTATTTCAACAGTTAAGCTAACACGGCCAATTCCACCACTAAAACATGTCCCCAAGTGCCACATCCACGCATTTTTTAAACTCTTCTGGGATAGTGACACCACCACTTTCCTGGACAGCCTGTACCAGTGCTTGACAGTCCTTTCTGTGGAGGATTTTTTCCTAACATGCAACTGAAATGTCCCCTGGCACAACCTGAGGCTGTTCCTCTCATTCTATCACTTGTTAATTGGGAGCAGGGCCCGACCTCACCTGGCTACACCCTCCTGTCAGGGATTTGTACAGAGTGATAATGGCCCCCYGAGCYTCCTTTTCTCCAGGCTGAGCTCTCTCCCACCTCCCTCAYCACCTYCTTATCAGACTCTCCCMTCCCTCATCACCTCCTTATCAGACTTTTGTTTCAGACTTCCTCAGCTCCATTGTCCTTCTCTGGACTCCCTCCAGCACCTCAATGTCTTTCTCGCTGTGGGTGGCCCAAAACTGAACGGTTTTCAGGTGCAGCCTCACAAACACCAAGCTCAGGGGCTCTGCAGCTCCTCTCCCACGATCCCCCAGGCTGCAGCACACTTTACCTATGGGTGCTTTTCACATCGCCACGCTGGGGAGACTTGGAGCCAGTTTTCCAAGGGACAGTCACACATCATCCACCCTGAGCTGCTGGAGGCTTAAGTGTGCTCTCAGTCACCGAGGTGATTGCACAATGACAGTGCTGCCCACAGAAACATGGAAGAACACGCTTTTCTCTGCCTGCCAGGGGAACAGGGGTGTGGCACAATTAGTACATTTAATCTACTGTAAATAAGAAATAAACTCGCTGCTATTTATCAAGCCGATTTACTCCACTTTGCATTCACGTCTGTCATCACACATTAATCACTTGCTAAAGAATCAATAGATAGTGGTGAGTGAGCCACTGATCAAGAGGAGGGGTGAGGCCGACCCAGCACTGTAACTAAAGCCAGGCAGTACCCGCCCTCCTTGACTCATTTTCTTTTGGGCTGAAGAGGATTAGTGATCTGGTGGGGGGTTGTGGCACGAGGGTTGGAACTACATGATCTGAAAGGTCTCTTCCAAAAAAAAACATGCTGTGATTCTACAATACGATTCCACTAGTGACATCCTATTGCAAAAGGATGCAGGGACTAGGGGATAGAGCGTGAGCTTAACTGCAGCTTCCGAGTGAAGTTCCCCTGGCACCTTTGTCGTGGCTTTGCTGTTTTCCAAGCAGATTCATCCAAGTTGCACCCGCATTGTATCAGAGCTGGAGAGGGACTTTGGGCAAGGGCATGGAGTGGCAGAACATGGGGAAAGAGGGCAGGSTTAGATYAGATATTTGGAAGAAATTCTTCCCTGTGAGGTGGGGAGGCCCTGGCAGAGATCACAGAGAATGCATGGTCCATGCTTGGAAGTGTTCAAGGCCAGGYTRGGTGGGGCTCTGAGCAACCTGGTCCAGGGGCAGAGGGTGGAACAAGATGGTCTGTAAGGTTCCATGCAATCCAAACTATTCTGTGATTCCAAGACTCTGGGGATTTAAAATGCTCACACCGTCCATGCAACCTCCCTTGGGCCACAGCGTTTGGACCTTGTGTCACCCGGGGGCCTCACACTGTATTCTGTTTCTGCGAATATTCCCCTCGTGGCAGCAGCCAAGATTCCTCAGCTACCTGGGTGCAGCTACCTGTTGACCACACAGACAGAAACACTTTGCCAGGACTCATGGTGACCGTGCAGATCCTCATTGACCTTCTGTCCTGCCATCCTCTATGGATGGATGTTACCCTTCCTGCTTCAGCATAATGCCATGAAGAGGGACCTCAGAACCACCAGGCAAGACAGATTTGCTTTCCCACTATTAGATTTGGTAACAAAGGTGGCTGACAACGGGTTGTCACATGTGGCAGATATGCTCCATCTCAGGAGCACCAAGGCACAGGCTAAATCATCAGCTTGTGACTGCCTCGGTTTGACATCCATATGTTRAAGTGAGAAAAGGAGGCAGATCTTAGTTTAGGAATAAATACGGTGATAATGCAAATGTTAATTTAGGAATCCAGTTGAAAASAATCATTAAGTCTTAKTWAGGAAAGACATTCAAGCATGAAAGRGTGRGTACAATCCTTAAATTAAAAGGCATATAAAGAACTATTGAAAATCTACTTCCTGCAAAGAAGTTAAAAGCTGAGAACCATGCCACTCCAAAAATGCCATGCCAGCCTAGGTGATGTGACCTATTGCCCACACTGCTGAGCAGAAAAATGCAACCTGTGAACAGCAAAAACTCGTATTGTTCTGTAAGTAGCTGTGGACACTGCTTGAGTAAAATGGGGTGCATTGGTGTTTTATCAGCAGAAACGAAAACTTACTWACAAAATATAAATATTTTGTTTCTGAAGTATTTATCAGTAGCAGRGATGTTTTGCCTAGTGTTTRTCAAATAAGGATGAAAGTAAGTTGTTTGTTCTGGTTTCAAACCACATTTGTAAAAGGGGAGGGTGAAAAACCCCACTTACCTGTTTTTAAAATTGTTTTCCCCCTCCCTCTAACTGCATTTTTTTCCAACTTCAGTGACTGAAGCAGCACTTATGATACATTCATCAGCTCAGRGCAAAGGACATGTGCCCACATGTATTTTGTTCTTTACAATGCAGAAACTTTAACCAAATTACAGCATCAATGAGCTGATAACAGGAATGACTCGTTTTGATTTTTAGCTAAGTGAGYTCAAATACTTCTTTGTACTCTCAGGGAGGTCTAGTGGAAGGTGTGCCTGCCCACGGCAGAAGGGGTGGAACTAGGTTATCKTTAAGGTCCATTCCAACCCAAAACAATCTACAATTCTATGATTTATAYCCTCAAAAGATCCAAAATTCAGGAATATCAGACTCATGCTTTACGAGGCAGCAGGAGTTTCACAATGCCTGTCGCAGTGAAACCAGAGCACTTGGACATGCCTTGGGGCTTTTCGGTTTATTATTATTCATTGGTGTTCTCTTTTCGGTTGCATTTCTCATTATTACCTGCTGGAAGCCTCACAACACTTAACTAAGAAGGTTTTCAAASAATGGATAATCCTCTATTTTATTCATGGGGAACAGAAGCGTAAAAGAGGGTCACGCAATGCCCACACCAGGAAGTACTCAGTTACAGATCCTCAGAGCTGCCTTTCTTTCACAGTTCACATTTGCATTCAGAACAGCTCCTSCTGCCCTCAGCTGTGGCTGCACTTTAACTGTTTCTGCACGGGGGATCCCTGTCTACAAGGCTTTTCCAAAAAAAAAGCACTTTTCAGGAAGAATTCATCGATATAATTTGCCTGCAGCATGCAGGAGCCGTGTGGAACCGGTGGCCAAACTGTGACTGTGGTTCACCCTGAGTGTTTGTACCCCTTAGTCATTATGTGCTAAACTTTGCCACAGAAAGAGCAGCTTTTCTGGTAACAAGTCACTGAATTAATGGCCTGAGCRCAGCAGGAGGCAGGGAAAGGAGAATAAGACCTTTAATCCATATATCTKCTAAAAGAAAGGGGGGTTTCCTCTCAGTATTTGGTAGTATAATCAAATATTTATTTCTATTAAATTCCAACTTCTATTAAAAAAAGAAAATCTGAAAGCATTTCAATATCCCAAAGTGAACTGGGAAGCAGATGTTCCTGTTTACTTGAACCAGCCTGGAGRAGGATAAAGTTAGCACAAATCACCTGATGCTATCACCAGACTGATATAAATATTTTGTTTCTGAAGTATTTATCAGTAGCAGAGATGCTTTGCCATGTGATTGTCAAATAAGGATGAAAGTAAGCAAGAAAAATTACAATCTTTATATGTCTCAGAATTGCCCAGTCATTACTTTGCTGTTGMACCCCTGGTTGTGTGCTCACAATAATGAGATTTTAATGTTGCTTGTGCATCTGGTTGTCCATATCACAGCTGAAAATAAAACAAAAACAAAAACACCCATCTCCAGGCTGGCAGCAGGGCTGGTAAAYGCAGGCCAGACACTCCAGACACTGTCCTCCAGCTGACACTGATTATCTCTTTTCCATTTTCCCTTTTCCCTCAAGCCCTGTTTTTCCATCCGTAGATATCAGGAAACCTTTTCCTTGCTTTTCTCTATACGATTCTTTTGGTGCAGCTGTTGAGCCAGGTACCTGATACTCAGCTACAAAACAAGGAGAAAACATTGCCCAAAATACCTGCAACCCCAACTGCTGCTTGAATCACGGAACGGTTTGGGTTGGACAGAACCATAACCCCATTTCATTCAACCTCTCTGCCACGAGCAGGGACAGCCTCGGGCGGCTCCAAGCCCCATCTCACCTGGTCTTGAATCTGGGCAACCTGTGCCAGGGCCTCTCCACCCTCAGAGGGAAGAATTTCTTCCAAATATCTAATCTAACCCTGCCCTCTGTCAGTTTGAAACCATTCCCCCTYRCCCTGTTACTCCATGCCCTTGTCCAAAGTGCCTCCCCACCTCTCTTGGAGCCCCTAAGGCACGGGAAGAGGCTGTAAAAGTTCTCCAGAACCTTCTCGACTCCAGGCTGAACGCCAGCTCTCTCAGCCTCAGAGCATATTCGTGACTCTATCTATTTACCAGATTTATTGAATGTGATTGTCAGGCAAAGAGCCAATTCAGGTGCATTTTCGCGCAGGCAATAAAAACCGCTGCGAATGGGCTCATACTTCCTAATGCTAAACGCCTTTAAATTTTTCTGGGGTGGTTTTTTTTTTTTTTTTTTTTTTTTTTTTTTTTTTTTTTTTTTTTCCCCACTCTTATCTAGCATAAAGATTACTGTGCTAAAGGTGCTAAAGACACCACCCCGGACCTGCTGCAGGCTTTCTCCCTCGCCCACCACCCTTGGGAAGAGACGACGCTCCCCTCAGCCCCGCGGGTCGCTCCGGCACCCCTCGCTCCTCCCCGGGGGTACGCCAGGGCTGGGACGCGCTTGTTGCATTTGCACTGAACATTAGTGGGAAGTCCAAACGCACACAGATCCCCCCCTTCCCGCAGGCATTCCCCCGCGGGGGCCGGGGATCCCGGCGCGGTCCGCGGGGTCGGGAGGCGGTGCCAGGCGCGCCGGGCCGGGCGGCGGCGATGGCGGTGGCGCGCACGGTGCTGCTGACCGGCTCCAACCGCGGCATCGGGCTGGAGCTGGTGAAGCAGCTGCTGGGCTCGCCGCGACCCCCCGCCTGGATCTTCGCCACCTGCCGGGACCCCGAGGGGCCGCGGGCACAGGTCAGTGCGGGCCGGGGGGGCGGCGGTCACACGCTCGGCCCCGGTCACCGGCCCGAACAACTCGCGGCCGGCGTGGGCGTTCGCACCGTGCCCTGCCCCGTGTGAAAGTCATCTGAAGTGCAGCGGGCGAAGAGTCGGCCGTGTCACCCTTCGGGCCGCGCCACTGGGCTATTTTGGGCTGTGCTGGGTGTCGCCGAACCCGCCCTCCCGTGCCAAGGATTCGCCCGTGCGCTGCGGGCACGGGCCGGGCTGGGCTGGGCTCGGTGACTGCGAGCGGCAGCGGTGCTGCTCGGGCTGGTTCTGCAGAGTCATGCTGCTCTGCAAAAAACGGCAGCTTCAGGATATGGGGTCTCTAAAAGTGGTGGTCACTGGTGCTGTGGGATCCCCCTGCCCCTGCTTTCCACGTTGCTGAAACGGGAGGGACTCGCTCGTGTTGCTTCTGCAGGGAATCACAAAGCCTCCCTGTGCTTCCAGCTTTCCTTACTTGGCTTGTCATCCTYTGCTTGCTGCATCCCAATTAAATACTGTCAGGGAGAAACTTCCTCTCTGAAAGATCTTGGCTCCAGCTGATTTGTTTGCTGCATCTTCTTGCTTGTGTGTATTATTCCATCTCAGGAGGAATCCTGGCACCAACCCAGGTGCTCCTGCTGTGGTTGGTGCGGGGTCAAACCTAGGTCAGGTCTTTTATTTTTTGCCGTTTTCTTTTCTTCCACAACTTGCAGGACTCGGGCAGGGTTGAGATCAGAGACGTTTTGCAGGGCCGGACTAGAGCCAGTTTTCCCACAAGGCGGTCCATATGTAACTCTTCTAGCCTGGGGATATTTCCCTAAGCCTTGTCTGGTTGTGATAGGGTGAGGGCAGTGTCTTCAGGGTGCTCCTGATGTCCGTGACCACAGGACATCGAGGGCAGAGAATTATTCTCTCAGGCTGTTTGGTGCCACATCGCTGCTCCTGCCCTTTTGCGCCTGGACCCAGTGTTGGTGTCTGGGATGCTCCAGCTGGGATGGTATGAGGCTTTTGAGGCAGGCAGTTGGGAAAAACAGGAGAGGAGAAACATCTGTTGGCCACCACAAACCAATTAATGGATTTTGCATCATTTCCTGTGCCCAGGGCTAATGGGAAGATGGAGTCTGGTGRGGGAGCTCAGAGATAACTGACGGTGAACCACAGCAAGTGCCAGCAGCTCTCCTGCTCTGTGTTCCTCCCACAAGAAACCACCAATTTCCTGTGGGCATGTTGGGAAGAGGTTTTAAAAGCAATCCTTTTGGGGGCATTGAACAAGGTGGTTCAGTTTCGAATATCTGAAACCTGCCATGGTTGAAGGCTCAGAGCAAAGAGCTGYTAGGAACTGTGAAGTTAGAATGTTTCCTTTTTGGAAAGAGCTTCTGAATCCTCCACTGTGTGAATTGGCACATGCAGGCAGCCAGGGTAATTGATGGCTAAACACAAAGATCTTGTAAATTTATTTCTGTTATCTCGCTAACCGGGAGATCCCTGAAGCARCACCAGGCAGAGGTACAGAGGTACAAGAGACTGTTAAGATCCATGCTAGTGGATCACTGGCCGCTGTTCACACGGTTTATCAAGGGTTATTCCCAGCTGTAAGGTCACTTGAACGATTTACAGTCCTCCTGCCCCATCATCAGCTTTCAACCCACTCCTCACAATATCCATACCTGGTGAACACAACCAATAAAAATGTGCAAAGTGGTTGAWTTCACTCGAGTGGGTGAGATGCAGTGTCCAGAGCAGAGTGGATCTGGGACTGGGCTATGCAGATATGAGTTCCCCAAAGGTCAAATCTGACATTGGCACTCAGCTCTTCCTCTTCTCCCTCACTTCCAGCAGCCTCTGGGTGACACTTTTGGCTGTATCCCTGGCCAGTTCACATAATTTCCCTGATGGRCTGGTCCTTCACAGTTTGCTGGGCTGTGCATGACCCTTTGGGAGAGTGACCACAGCATCTTGCATCAGGGCCGTGTCGTGCTCTGAGGACCTGCACGTTGCTTTGTGGAGCCTGGGAGAAGCCTGAGAACCAAGGCAGGTCCCCAGCCCAGCTGTTCACAAGCACTGACTAACATCTGGAAGATGTTTCCCTCAGGGTGGGCCACTGCTGGCACCCCAGGATGATGCTTGGCATCGCCTCTGCCTCGTGCTGATTGTTTCCGTGTCTCTTTTTGTAGGAGCTGAGAGATCTGGCATCCAAACACCCAAACCTGGTTCTTGTAAAGCTGGGTAGGTGCACTCTGCCTCTGAGCTGGTAAATTTGTGACTGCCAGCCATGCTTGCCCCATTTCTCCCTCCCTACCTTCAGGCTGTATATGGGGATCCAGTTCTTCAGAGCTGCTTCAAGTCCTGCTGSCAAAAGCCCAGCTTCTCCACACCTGTGTCAGCCTCAGCACCCCATTCCCTGGAGCCTTCTTGCTCCATGGCCACGGATCAGGATGTTCTTGAGACCCGTCCTGGGCAGCCCCTGGCTCCCCCAGCTGAGTGGCCACATCCTCGCTCTGCCTTAATCCCAGGCCAGACCAGRAGGGCTCAGGGAGGAAGGCAGCTCCCATGGAGATGCTGAAAGATCAGCCCAGAGCTTGAGCAGGAGCAGGGGAACCTCCATCCCACAGCAGGTCCCAGGATAGCTGCCTTGGGGACCTGTCGCCCCGGAGACTGCACTGGCTTCTCCAGAAGTCGCTCAGGCGTGGACTTTGGAGGTGGTGGCTGCTGGGGACTGACCCTGCCTGGGAGTCACAGCGGTGCTTTGCCCTCACGGTGGGCTTTGTCCCCACGGTGGGCTTTGCCCGGTGGGCAGCTCCAGCTGCCGGCGGAGGAGGCGGTGTTGGGATGCGCTGGGATGTGCTGGGATGCGCTGGGATGAGCTGGGATGCGCTGGAATGCGCTGGGATGAGCTGGGATGCGCTGGGATGCGCTGGGATGCGCTGGGATGAGCTGGGATGCGCTGGGATGCGCTGGGATGCGCTGGGATGAGCTGGGATGAGCTGGGATGCGCTGGGATGAGCTGGGATGCGCTGGGATGCGCGGGTGCGCAGACCCGGTTTCACAGCACCATCTGCTGCCCGTGGAAGGAAGGGCCGTGCGGATTTCCTCTCCTCCCTCTCCTCCCTCTCCTCCCTCTCCTCCCCAGCACCCCCGTGGCTCTCAGACTGTTCTCTCCCACTGCAGATGTGGAAAACCCCTCTGCCATCACCGACGCGGCCAAGGTGGTGGAGGGGAAGCTGAACGGGATGGGGCTGAACCTGCTGATCAACAACGCCGGGATTTACACCCCCACGGCCTCACTGGACACGGCCGATGCTGAGGACATGGTCAGGGCCTACAGGACCAATGCAGTGGGGCCCATGCTGATGGCCCAGGTACGGGTGAAGCTCTGGGGGTGAAATTTGCCCAACTTGAGGGAATCCCATGGTCATGAAAGAAATCTTGGAGGGCTTTGCCAAGTTTCTCACGGCTGCCTGATCTTCCATCCTAAGCCCTGTTCAGCCCCTCTGAATTGTGCAAGGCTGATTGGGAGCAGGCAGGACCACTGCAGCAACAGCTGGGCTCTCCTGACATCCTGCCGTTCTCCACCCTCCCATAGGTGGGGTCACYGTCACCATAGGTGGGGCTGGCTTGAGGCACAGGTGTCCCACAAGGTTGCTTCTCCCCAGGCCTTCCTGCCTCTGCTGAAGAAGGCTGCCCAGGAGAGCAAAGAAAAGGGCCTGAGTTGCAGCAAGGCAGCCATCATCAACATCTCCACCATCCTGGGGTCCATCAAGAAAACGCCCGATTCCTTCTTCGAGCCGGTCATCTCCTATCGCTGCAGCAAGGTATGGAGGCTGGTGAGCTGCCCCTGCTCCTGAGCTCCGTGGGAGTCAGAGCTGCCCTTGTCAGGCCTGATCCCAGGGAAACRCCTGGGATCGAGAGATGGAGTGACTTCCCAAGCTCCCAGGGCATCTCCATGCCCGCCCAGGGGAGACACACGCTGTCTCTTGAAGAGCTGGCATTGTTTTTTYCCTCACCAAGAGGCAGCAATGGGAAGGGAACATGGCCTGTGCACCTTTTGATGCCCATGGCTGATGCTTCTTCCCTCCCCCAGGCTGCCCTCAACATGCTGACCATGTGCCAGGCTCTGACCTACAAGGAATCTGGGATCCTCTGTGTGGCACTGCACCCTGGCTGGGTGAAAACAGACATGGGCAGCCAGGCGGTGAGTTCTGGCCCAGCATGTCAACGGGGTAACCCACGGGTGGGACACAAGCCTGCACAGGAGGTGGCTCAGGTGGCGAGGGTGGTTCTCTGGAGGGGGAATCCACATGAAAGTGAGCTGTCTCTCAGGCTCCAAGCTGTCCATATCTGTGTTGGGCCAGTGTAGARCATGTGGATATGGTCTGGGAAGTAGCACCAGTATGTTCAGGATGAGCAGGCTGCTTGTTCAGGGGGAAAGGAGCTTTGGGCAGCCTGGAGATGTGTGCAGAGAACCTGAATCTGACAGAGCAGGGAAGGGAGAAGCAGCACCATCCCATCCTGTGCCCCCTTCCTCGAGGAGCTGCAGGTCCATGAGGTTTCCACTCATCCTGCAGGATCCATGTTTTGCAGAGGGGTGGTCCCTGCAGCACTGCAGTTTTGAGMAGGCTGCACAAAACATCCCATTTGCAGTAGGGATCTCTTCCTCTGTGGTTAAATGCAAAGGTTTAACCCAGCCCAGGCACCTCCATCCAAGCCAGCAGTGCAGATACCAACCATCCTCCCACAGAGTGGACTTGTCCTGGCTCCCATGGCTCTCTGCTCACTCTGGGTGGAAGGAGCCTTGCTGTCACTGAGCATGAACCAAGCAGGATRGATGGCCTGGGATGACAGTGCTGTCTCATTGTGCCCTTTGCAGGCTGACCTGACAGTGGACACAAGTGTGCGGGGGCTGTTGTCTGTGCTGCCAATCCTTTCTGAGAAGCACAGTGGCACTCTGCTCAACTGGGAAGGTAAAGCTATCCCCTGGTGACTGCACTCTGTCCCCATGAGGAGCTCCACAGTGCCACAGGACTCCCTGAGTGCATGGGAGCACCAGGGTGCTCAGCCCTCTGTGGTTTGTGAGGGACCTACTTGGGACTCGAGTGGGTGGGCAGGGTGTGATCTCTGCTTTCACCTTGCTAATAAATAAAGTCAGTTAGTACCTGTGCCTTCTCCCGGCTGATTTCCCATGTAAAGGCTTGCTCTTTTCTTTCCCAGCTCGTATCTGTGTCCAGAAGAGTCAGCGCCCTGTTGGGCACCTCCCTATCAAGTGCTGTGATGACAGCAAGAGGAGGGGAATCCCTGGGAAGGAACGGCTGAGGGACAGGAGCGTGGGTGAAGGGCCTCATCCTGCCACTGTATTGCTGTGCTCAGTCCAGGGCTGGCTCAGAGACACGGCCAATCCTCCCCTGAGTGCCCTCCCTTGGCAGAGGTTCCCCTGCCCCAGTTACTCCACACGAGCCAGCTGGAGCCTGGCCAGTCACCACAGGCTGGTGCTGTGCCCATCTCTCTCCGTGCTTCTCCCTTCTGTCCCGTGCCACGTGCTGGATCCTGGGAGATGRTCTGTGCCACAGATCCCACCATGGATTGCTGACAGCTTGTGGCCATCAACCCCGTCGTGGTCACTGCCAACCCCGGGACATGTGTGTAGCTGCTCCCTTGGGAACATGGGGAGAGACAGGACTGCTGCCAGCTGGGACAAACCCCTTGAGCCTGGGGTTTGTAGTCAGGCCACCAGGCCACCATCACCTGGGATGTAGTCAGGCCACCTGGGGTGTGTTCTGAAGGTGGGAGGAGTGGGAAGCTCTGCAGGTGGAGTGCAGTGTGACAGTCCTGCCACAGCTGCTGGGGACAAGAGCTGACCCCAGGGCAGTGCTGGGTGTTGAAACACCTGGAGCATCAGCCCACAGGAATCCCAGGGCAGTGGTGTTCCCTTCGGGTGCTGGGATAGCAGTCCAGTTGCTGTGCAGAGCCAAGTGGAAACAGGCTGTTTTTCAAGCCAGCAAGAGACTGGGGGCAGGAAAACRCAGCTTGGACCCCTCTCTGCAGCTGGGATTCACCCTGGTGAGTGCTCTGCCTTCTCAAGTGCAGCCAGCTGCTCTCCAGGAGCCCATCCTTCCACCGCTGGGACAAGGCTCATCCAGGGGAGCACATGCTGGAGCTGAGCCACCAGGGACCGTGCCAGCCATGGGAACCKGGAGGCTGAAGATCCCTGAGCACCTTCAGGTGCCCCAGAGCACGTGTTCTTCAGGAAGCCTCCCCGAGAGGCCAGACGGGCAGGTCTCTCTGTTCAAATGCTTGCCAAGTGGTGTCGGCTTTTCCTTTGCACAAGTTCCGGGTGTTTGTGCTCATGGAGCTGATTATCTCCCCATTTCCTCTGCTGCCTGATGTTTCCTGCCTCTGTCCCTCCCTTCTGCTGGCTTTGCCCTTTGTGTCAGGCTTATTTCCTGGCTCTGGGAAGTGTCAGACCTCAGTGCCCTCCCTGCCCACTGGGATGGCAGCACACAGCCCCATGTCCTTTCACTGGGTGCAGTACAATGCCCCAGGAGACACTTGAAATCCCAAAATCCYGGCTCCACCTGACCAGCTAGCTGCTACTTGGGAACACAGGCAGGCTCAGAGAGGGAGTAAGGGTGATTTAGCTGCTTTTAGCAGCTAATCCATCTCTATCCTGAAGGTGCCAACTGGACCAGCATTGTTTCCATCAGTGGGGAAAGCTGGACAATCCTTTAGGGACTSTTCCTGAGGCTGCACAAGGGAATGGGAACACATCTGGGGACTTCCAGGGACCATGGGTGGGGAAGTTGTCACCCAGAGCATCTCGGCCAGCCTCCACCAGCCCCTTTGGAGCCACAGTAACATCTTGGGGCAAACATCTCTCTGCTCCAGGGAGCCCAGCAGATCTCCAGGCTCCAGGGATTGACCTCAGTGGTGGGAAGGGCTCGAATTTCCCGGGTCTTCCAGCAGCTGCCTTATCCCAGACCAAGAGCCCTTGGCAAAGACTTACTACACCAGGAGCTGGAGCTGGGTTGGGATAGGAGCAGTGAGGACATTGGGAGTCCTGACCTGACTTGCCAGGATCAGAGCAGGACCCATTTTGGGGGACCCCCTCCCACACYCAAATGGTGCAAATGGCAGCGGGCAGAGCCTCAATGAAAGGCAAAGCTGCTGCAGGAGGAGGGGGTCAAAAAAAGGAAACGGAACGGAAGAGGGCTGCTCCAGAGACAGCGATGCAGCTGCGGAGGTGGAGCAGCAGGCAGGTCACAAACAGCCGCACACGAGGAAGTGCTGGGACAGCAGCCAGCGTGGCCAGGCTGCAGCAGCTCCAGGTGCAGCGGATCTTYGCTGGGAAGGACCAGGAGCAGAGGCAACCAGAACTGCTGGAACCTCAGCTGGGACCCGGAGATCCCCTTTGCAGGAGTCGTCTTGCAGCCAAAACTTCCRTCTGCCAAGGTGTGGGCACTGTCTGTGACATGGGGGGATGGGGCAGCGGGATGGCCACGGTGGGGACCACGTGCTGGGTGACACCGCGGTCCTGGGGCTCGGAGCCCTGGGTGACCATTCCCAGAGCCACCAGCAGTGGGAACACTGATGCTGGGAACGCTGGATTGTCTGGAGTGCAGGTTTTGGGGGGTGCTGGGGTCCAGGGCTGCCATCAAAGCACAGGGACCTAACTCGGCTCCGTGAGAAATGGGGCTCTGGAGGAGGAACGAGCCGGTGCCTGCAGCACCAGGGCTGGGTCCAGCAGATAATGTGCTGAGGCTTCCTCTGGCACAGCTGCAGCTGCAGGGCTGGGGTTGYTCCATCGCTATCGGCCCCTGCAGAGCCCCGTGCATCCCTTCTCCCTCCCCTGTGTTATTGTTTGCCGGGAGGAAGCAGCTCACCAAGTCCCACCTAAAGCTTTTAACCCACTCCTGCCTGCCCTGATGCTCTCCCCTCCATCAGCCAGAGCCTGAACCTGAATCTGACACAGCAGGCTCTACCTCTGGCCTGGGAGGATGGTTTGGTACTGGGACTTGCTCCAGGCTTCAYCCCTGGCGACCAGCAGCACCCCTTGACTCACCTGCCCCAAGCCATGGTGTCTCCCTCYCACGGGTCTCCCTTTTGCAGAGGGTGGATGCTGTCATTGTCACCTCTAAGRCACTGAAAGYTTTAGATGCCAATGATTCCTTYCTTCCTCTCTCTTCCCCTTTTTAGYTGGTCKGATCCTGTGCTTCCTCTGGAAGCCCCCTGGTCTGCTGGGGRGCACCATGGAGGCAGCAGCTTCACCAGCTTCACACAGACTGAACCCAAACCCCTAATAAGGGGTTTGGAGGAAATCCATCTTGGGGAAGAAAACTGCAACACTTCACCAGCTTCGTTTGACGGGCTGGGATTTAATCGAACCCCGGGATCTCCAGAGGTGCTCCTTGGGGAAGTGGAAATCAGACAGAACATCTCTGCAGCCTTCTCCAGACTGTCATCTTCTCACACAACTGAGCTCTGCCAAAGTMCCCCCCTTCTCATGTGGCAGAGAGGAGACATCAGTGTCCCATCAGCATGGGCTGGACTGTGGTGATGAGCACCGAGGGACACCTTTCCTGAGTRTCAGTGTCCCTGCAGGAGCAGAGGTAGGTCACCCAGTGCTGAGCCTGACGGGGTGATGTAGAGATGCTCCACGTCCCCTGGATTACACCAGAGATGTTGATGTGCCTGTCACATACCTGGTGCCCCCTGTGCAGCCCCAGAGTAAACCAGAAGTTTGCCTGCTCCATGCCCTGGTACCCTGGCACAGCCACACCCATGGGTCTTAAAAAAAGCCTGTTTGGGAGCGCAGGAGGGTGCACCTATGGGTCACAGAGAGGTGCTGGCCCTTTTTCCCACAGCTGGGCTCTGCCTTTGCCCGCAGCGGTGCCTGCAAAAGGGATAATCTGCCAGAGGATCCCTCAGCCACAGCACCCAGTCCTGCTCTGCAGGGTCCTGCCAGGGGTTTGGGGAAGGTCAGCCTCTCCCTGTCCATCCCATGGCACCAGCTGGGCCTGAATTTCCAGCTCTTGCAGAACAAGTTCCCGGGTGGCTGCACTTGGAGCTGGCCCCGTGCCGAGATGCCAGCGTGCCTGTCCAGTGCTGTGAGCGTGCCAGGGGGCTGTGGGGGTGGCCATGGGCTTCAGCTGCCCAGGGCATGCCATGGGCTGGGGCAGGCTTCCTGCTGCTGTCTGCAGGACAGGAGTTGCTGGAGGGGTCACCTCCTCGGTCCCCAGCATGTCAGCACACAAATGAATCTGTTCCAACATGGTGAGTGGCACAGGGGCTTCAGGGCTGTCCCAGAGGCCAGCAGGTATCTGTGCCACCCCCTCCAGACACATGGGTTTTGTCCCAGCTTTGCCAGACACACAGAGTGCCATGGCCAGAATGCCCACTCCAGACCCAGACATGCTCCCCTGGAGCATCCTTCCCCACTTCTTGTCTCAAGGGAGCAGAGTTAGACCCTGTGATGGCAAGAACRAGCTTGTTCTGATGAGTTCTCTCCCCCATGTCCCTCTCCTCAGAGCCAGGCGAGTGACGCTGGGGAGGAACTTGGCTCCTCTTGTTTGTTATTACAGGATAAAGTTACCCTTTAAAGCAGAGCCAGTGCTGTCAGGGCCACATACCATCCGGGAACATCGCTCCTTCCAGCGGCTCCACACACTTCTGGGTATTGTGCTCGCACAGAGCCAGCCCAGCCCCGGTCACAGCGAGGGGCACGCAGGTGGGGGGGTCCAAAAAGGAGCCTCCAGGCTCTTTTCTCACCCTGGGAAAGTTGGGAGCAAAGGGAAAAGGCCTCTCTCCAGAGAAGGAGAACTTTTCTGACTCTGGGATATGTGGAAAAGGGCTGGGAGTAATGAAAAGAAAGGAGGAGTGGGATGTGGTCGGGGTGTTCTGGGATTTCTGTTGTCTCCTGGGATGCTGCCCTCACTCCAGCCCAGCTGGGGACCCTCTGGGTTGGGCAGACTGCTGGTTCCCAGTGCTCACAGGCTGGGCAGTGGCATGCAGCTGGCACCCATCTCACCACCCCACAAGTCCAGTGGCAGCTCAGCATCTCCAGGCARTGTGTAGACAGGAAGAGGGCTGGCTTCTCCTCCAGGCTCCAGCCTCTGTCCCTGGGGGTCCCAAATCCAGGGGAGCCCTCTCTCCTGTGAGCTGACACCCCAGGGGACACCCCAGCACGCCAAGGCTTTGCACACATGGGGGCTTCTCAGCAGCAGCCTGGCCATTCCACCCACAGGAGCCCCTCTGGAGGGGGCTGGGGGCTTGGGCAGGGTTTGAYCACCCCACACTGAGCCATGACGTGCCTGTGGGGTGGAGGGGAAGGAAGCTGACCCGGTGGAGCCGAGCCAGGGAGAGCTTCCTGGCAGTGATCTCCAGTGCCTTCCGTGCCGCCTCAGACAGCTCTGGTGGGATGGGAAGCGGGCAGAGCGCTGTGCGAGCCCTTCCCAGCCATTCCCAGSCTGGCATCCACCGGCTCTGCCGTTCAGGAGGCCAGCGCCAGCTCAGCRGGGTGTCGAGGGAAGCCTGACTCATCCCCAGCAGGAGAATCTGAGACTCGAACATGTAAACAGAGCTGGCCCCCGCACGCCAGGACATGTGACAGATACAGGAGAGACCGGCTGGAGCCATAGCCTGRGGCTGGTGGCATTCACACACGTTCTAGAGGCATGACTGAGAGCTGGAATGGGCTCTGCTCAGGAGCAGCACTTGGGTGGGGAGGATGGGGCAGGACCCCTCCTGTCAGCATGTCCTCCCTCTGCTACCCCTGCCCCACTGGGCTGGTTTCATTCCCAGTCTGCCTGTTTGACTGCCACTGCTTTCCTCCAGGGATGCCCTTCCCAGCACGAACCCCTTTGGACTAACAGCTCAGGAGAGGTAGAATAGGTGCAAGATGACCAGGGCAATGGTCAACATCTCTGATAGTGCCCAAAAAAACGCGTGGATGTGGCATCTGGGGACATGGTTTAGTGGTGGACTTGGCAGTGCAGGGTTAATGGTTGCACTTGGTGATCTTGGAGATCTTTCCCAACCTTTACAATTCCATGATTCCCTGAGAGCAAAGCTCCTGAAWTGTCACCGCACAGTGCCAGCTCCACGAGCAGAGTGCAGCCAGAGGTCTCTCTGCATCTTCTGCCAGGGTGGAGRGAACATGGAAGGGCCAATCTCAGAGCACAGAGGCTCCCAAGTGCCTGTTCCCATCCTGGGAGCAGGGATCGCTCAGGAACCTCCCGGTTATTCAACGCAGTCTCCAGCACATGATTTCCCTTGGGTTTAGATGTGCCGTGCTGCGGGCTCCGGGCTGGGAGAGCTGTAGGCCAGCAGKGAGAGCAGATATCACAGCCACTTCCTATCCTTGCTTACCCTGCACAGCCGGTTTCATTTCCTTAATCCCCATCCCAGCATTTCCTTTGTTGTTTTCTTTGGAGGGGAGGGAGCTTTGCTGGAGGCTGGTGCTCACTGCAGGAAGAACTTTCACGCTCCGGGAGACCAAACCAACTCTGCTCTTGGGTGTAGCTGTAGGGGACAGGGACCCCACCTCAGCAGAGCAGATCAGAGAGTGTGTGGGATCCCCTGCGCTGCTTGAGAGGACCATATTTGCATTTATTTGCATACAGCTCTGCCAAATTTGCAGACTCAGCCCTRCCAAAGCACCTCGTGCTCCGAGTGGCCTTTTGCTCTCACATCCTTACAGCATCAGCTTTGGGGCAATGTGTCCCTCCCCCTCAGCCAACTTGATGGGCCAAGCTTTGCTTCACCTGCTGCGAGCTTGAATCCTCAGGCTGCTGACACCTCTGCCATGGTCCAGCTGTGCCATGGTCCAGCTGTGCCAGTTGAGCTGCCACCGGCTATGTCTGCTGGGCTGGGCTGGTTTCTGGGCTTGCCCACAAGCTCAGCCTTCCTGCTCAGTGCTGGACAATGCCAAGGGACTGTAGGAATCTTGTGAATCATGGATATTTTGGGAATGATCCTGTGGGTGTGTGCGTGAGGTGGTTCCTGCTGTGCTGAGGTGGGGATGGCAGTGCAGGAGGTGGAGTAGTCCCAGGGGATGTTCAGCCCCTCCAGGCTGAGCTGGGATAGGGGTTGGAGATGCTTCAGCCACATTCCCAGGGTGGAGAAGGGGTTAGGAGTGGGGACAGCTGGCTGGTGCCTGGACAGTCTGGACCAGCGCTGTTCTGCAGCTCCTTGCCCTCCTGGCTCATGCTGGGGCTGGACCTGATGAAGTCACAGTCTGGATGTCCTGGCTTTGCTACAAAGCTCTGACCTGGATTCYGGGTTGCTGGCCAGAGTCTGGGAGAGCCAGAGGAGGTTTGTGGCCACTCCAGGGGTATCCTGTCCTCCCTTTCCCAGCCCCGTGGGCAGGCAGAATGCTGGGACAGGTGATTCTGYCCCATGGAAAAGGACAGGCAGGGTCAGGGCTGTGCCCCAGCCTGCTGCTGCTGTGAGCTGGCCCCGAGTGTGTCGGGGAAGGTTTTCCAGCAGAGCTCAGAGGAGCTGCTGGCACAGCCTTTCTGTGCTGCYGGCCAGTTCCGAGCGTGGCCAGGGCTCCGGTGAGTCAGCTGGAGCTGCAGCTCACATTGCTCCTGCTGCATCAGCGCCGCCCTGCCTCCCTCAGCTTTTTCCCAGGTTGTGTTCTCCAAAAATGCGCAACTGGAGGGATGCAGAGCTCACTGCTGGGATGCCAGATGCTCATCTCCGAGGTGGTGACAGGGATAGTGGCAGGGACGATGGCATGGATGGTGGCATGGATGGTGGCATGGATGGTGACAGGGATGGTGACAGGGATGGACAGGGATGGACAGGGATGGTGGCAGGGATGGTGGCAGGGATGGTGGCAGGGATGGTGGACAGGGATGGTGGCAGGGATGGTGGCAGGGATGGTGGCAGGGATAGTGGCAGGGATGGTGGCATGGATGGTGGCAGGAACAGTGGCAGGGATGGTGACAGGCTCTCTGGAGGCACCTCAGCTGCCTGCAGGGGTGGTGGCCGCGCTCCGGGTGTGCTCAGCACGCGTGGCTGTCCCGGCGCAGGGCTTGGAGCCCTGGCTGTGTGTGCTGCCGTGCTCCAGCGCTGAGCAGGAATGCTGAGCATGCAGCAGCCCCAGCCTGGAGCCAAGGGCTGGCCTCCAGCCCTCCAGAGAGAGGGGAGAGGAAGACGTGGCTCCAGGCCCAGCCTGCAGTGAGAAGAGCAATTTGGGCAGAGACCCGCGGTGCGGGGCTGCGCCGATGGCTCAGCCCTTTCTCCGCACCACGGCGGGCGGCTGCAGGCAGCTGGCACGGCTCCTGGYGGAGCTGCCAGGAGGAGGGGAATGTGCCTGGAGTGGTCTCGGGTCAGCAGCTCTGGAAAGGTGCGATCCTGTGCTGGGAGGAGCTCACTCAATTCCAGCTGGTTCTCAGACAGGGTGCCCTTGGACTCAGGGACTCATGCCCGCACCAGTGCCCAGCTCCCCAACACCTGCAGTGACAGGARTCCAGGAGTATCCATATCCATAATGAAAGGATTAAACCAGGAGTATCCATCCGTATCCAYGCTGGCAAGATTAACCCAGGAGTATCCATATCCACAATGAAACAGTTAAACCAAGATTATCTGCATTCATGCTGGGAAGGTTAACCCAGGAGGAACCATATAAATGCTGGCAGGGTTAATTCAGGATATCCATGTGCGTGCTGGGAAAGTTAACCCAGGAATATCCAAATCCATCACGGGAGGTTGAACTTCTGTCTCCATAAACCCTCGGGGGAGTTTTGGAGGGCAGGCAGGCTGCTGGAACTCGGGCAGGAGCCTGTCCTTGTTTTTGTTTGCCAAGCTGGTCCGTGCTGAGCAAGCTCCCAGTGCGGTGTGCCAGCCCTGGCCTTGGCACAGGGAGTGCTTGGCTCCACAAGCCAGCCTGGCAGGGCTGGCAGGCGTGTGGCAGAGGGGACAGTGCCGTCCCCTCTCCCAGTGTCTGCAGGGTTACAGCTGCTCCCCAGCAGCAACCAGGAATGGGGTTTTGCCTTGGGATGGTGGTGACAGGTAATGCAGAAGGTGGTGGTGTGGGTCAGTCTGTCTCCTGGCACCCCAGGTTTTACTGAGAAGGTGATCAAACCCTGGAACAGACTTCCTGGAGAGGTGGTCGATGTCCCAAGCCTGTCAGTGCTTAAGATGCTTTTGGACAGGRATATCTGTGCTGTGGAGACAGGCTGAGAGAGTTGGGCTGYTCAGCCTGGAGAAGAGAAKGCTCCAGGGAGACCTCAGAATACCTTCCAGTACCTAAAGGGGCTCCAAAAGACCCAAAGAGAGACTTTAGACAAKAGCACAGAGTGATAGGACAAGGGGGAATGACTTCCAAGTGACTAAGGGCAGGATTAGATTGGATATTAGGAAGAAATTCTTTGCTGTGAGAGTGGGGAGACCCTGGCACAGGTTGTCCAGAGAAGCTGTGGCTGTCACACCCCTGGGGTTGACAACCCCTGTTCAAGGCCAGGCTGGATGAGGCTTGGAGTAACCTTGTCTGGTGAAAGGAGTCCTTGCTCATGGCAGGGGGTTGGAACCAGATAGACCTTAAGGTGCCTTCCAACCCAAACCATTCTGGATTCATCAACCACAGGCTTGGTGGATCCATCCTCGCAGCTTCTCCGTGTTGGCCTTTTGGCTTGGCTTTTCCCTGGTGGCCTCAAGAGCTGTCCCCTCTCCCACCTTTGCATCCCTGTAACCAGGCCAGCCTGGAGAGCTGGGCTGGGAGCTGGGAGAGCTGTCCCCTCTCCCACCTTTGCATCCCTGTAACCAGGCCAGCCTGGAGAGCTGGGCTGGGAGCTGGGACGCCCTGGTTCTCACTGAGCAACCTTGGCAGCAACGCTCTGCTCCTTGGTGTGGCCCCAGGAGAGTGAGAGTGGTGCAATGATTTCCTTGTCACTGATATTGGCCTGCTCCACTGGGCTCCAGGACCTGATGATGGTCTAATTAGTGTTTGTGCTGCACAGGGCTGGCGGGAGCACTGCGCTGCCTCGTCCTTGCGTGGAGGATGTCTCACCAGGGCCGCAAAGGCRCCGGTCCCATTTAAAACTGGGTCGGCTCAGTAGGATCTAGGACAGGTATGAGAGAGGTGGTGTTGGGAGAAAGGAAAGGAGCAGGGTCCTTCCCTCCAACAGGCATGTGGCTTCCTCACCCCTCCACCTTCAGGGATGCTCGGAGGTGTCAGGGTTCAGGCAGTGRGCTGGCAGTTGTGGAAGCAGCACCGTGTGACTGTGGCATCCCTTGGGTGACAGCCTGCATGTACACTGGGGCTGCCTGTCCYGGAGCTGGGAGCGCTGCTCTGCTCCTTCCCCAGGGAGCTGGAAGCCGGTGGGATGGGGAATGTGGGTCAGTCCAATGCTCTGCTCCCCCAGAGTGGATTTGCTGATGGACAGAGGTCTGACCCTGGCTCAGYTGGGTGCAGGAGCTGTGGGGGGAAGGCAGGGTGGGGTGCTGGGTGTCACAGAGCTGCGASCGAGGATGTTTGGGTGTTCCCTCTGCCTGCACAGCCTTGGCCGTGTCACTTCACTGCCGGGATGTGAAACACGCCCGGGGTCTGTCAGGGAGCACTGAAGCCCGGGAGGCTGTGGTGGCCCTCGTGGGGGCAGARGGGGGTGCGGAGGGAGGAGGTGTTGCTCCGGCCCCGATAATTGCTTCCCTGGCAATTAGGGAGGCTGTGGGCGCTGTGTGCGGCAGGACAGCAAACAGCCCGGGGCCAAACAAGCGGGGCTGCCCCCACTCCCCTCGCCCCGGGGGAGGTGGGATCCCGCTCCAGCTCACGGCGGGGCTTGTGGATCCCCGGGGAATGCTGATGGCACGGCGGGTCCGGGATCCCCGCGGGGCCGCGGTGGCGGTGGCGGTGTTGGTGGTGGCGGCGGTGGCGATGGCGGTGGCGGCAGCGGTGTCGGTCGCTTCGGGGAGGGAGGTGCTCCCGTCCATGCAGCTGCCATTGGCGCTGGCTGGGCCGTGGTTTCCTGCCGAAATCACATGGCTCCCGCGTTTCCATGGAGAGAGCCGGGGTGGGCGCTGCCAAGAGCCTGCACGAACTCCCCGCTTGCTCCCGTCCATGGGAGTGGAACAAAGGGGATGCACCGAGCCAGGCCCGCTTTCGCCCCGCGCCTCGTCCCCCGCCTCTCCTGGGACATGTGAGTGCCACCCGCACCTCCGCACCCCGCGGTCTCGGGGGGGTCGGGGGGAGCGGGGTTGGTGGCTTTAGCAGGGCTACACCCTTGGGGGGCCACGTCGCCGCAAGCCACCGCCCGCCCGCCCGCGCCCCCTCTGCCGCCAGCCCCCGGGGGCGACCCACGCCGCGCTGGGGTGTCCGGGCACGGGGACACGGACAGGGACACGGACAGGGACAGGGACACGGGGCTCCGCTTCCCCGCCCCACTGCGGTTCGGAGGGATCCTCCGCTCCCCGCGGCCGGGCGGGACCGTGGCCGGAGACGGCCGGAGAAGGAACCGCCTGACAGGGGGATAGCAGGGCGAGCAGCCCCCAATGTCACCCGGTGYCCCCCAGACCCTGTCGGGGATGTGTCAGCTTCTCCAGCCGCTCTTCCGATCCTGGCTTTGGGATGACGCTGGTGGCATGAACCGTGTCCTGCCCCGAGTCCCTTGGGACTGCAGGCAGGGGTGCGGGCAGGGGTACGGCGGGCGAAGGGGAAGCTGCCCGTGTCCATATAGGGCCGTGCCCGAGCGCCTGCGGGACGCCAGAGCCCTGGATCCCGCGGGAGAGGCTGCGGCCATCTCCCCCAGGCCACCCCTGCGCCCAGGCGGGACCCGGTGGCTTCTTGGGGACCGGGGTGCACCATGTCAGCTGGGTGCTGCCTCCTCCTCCCCTCCGGGGTGACGGAGGGAGGAATGCTCGGAGGAATTAATGAGACAGATCTCGCTTTGTTGCTGGCCCGATCCTCCTGTCTCCCAGCCCTTCCCAGCCTGCCAAGAAGTGCTCGGGAAGGCCTCGCACCATTAACCCTTCCCCTGCCACCCCTTCGGCCGTCCCGGAGCATGCAAACAGCCTCAGCGGGTTTTATCCTTGCCACATTCCCAGAGGACAATCCCGAGGGCAYTGGGAAGTCCTGGCCATCCTATAAACCCCGTGTCTCCTGTCCCTGGCTGGTGGCCTCACTGCGTCCCCCGGGCAGGGCTGGGACGTGAGCCTGTGACGCCGCGCAAAATCCGGCAGTGCAGGGCTTGTCACCAGCTTGTCACCAGCGCTGTTGCCTCCTCTCAGATCAGKGGGGTCCCCAGTGCATTGCCACAGTCCCCTGGGTGGAGAGGAGCTGTGGTGGTATCCGTGCCATGGTGGTGGCTGAATCCCCATGGGGGACATGGCGTGGTGGGGTTGAACATGGAAATAGGGGCAGCAATGGACATGGCAGTGGTGGGCAATGTTGGGGTGGGCAGCTGAGAGGTGTTGGGGTGCAACCAGGGGATAATTGTTGATCTGCAGTGGGTAGTGAGGACAGGGGCACCTTTTCCCAAGCCTTGCTGAGGCCCCTGGCCAGAGCTGCTGCTTTGCCCAGGAATCCACAGGCTGGGTCGCTGCAGGGTGCCTGGGATGGGCATTGTCCAGTGCTGACTGGACGGGAGGAGCTGCATGGGTGTAGGGTGTCCCCAGGAATGCCCTCAGGCTGGGCTCCAGCTTGTGCCCGTGGCTGRGGCTCGGCGGATGCACTGGAGCTCCTGCCATGACACTGACCCAAAGGACAGGACCCTGGGAAACCCGTGGCGGGCAGGGAGCAGCTGGCATTTGAGATCCCCTGGGCACAGTGGAGGCAGCCCAAGCCCTGGCTTTGTGTGGGCTGAGGCCAGAGCCGGGCTGGGACGAGCTCCCCGCCGCGTGCTTTGGGGTTATTTATAGGGCTGCCATTTATATCGCTTCTATTTCTGCTGCCGTGTGGGGACGATGYGAGGAAGCGAGGGGGGAGGGCTCGAGTCTGCCACCGCCCCGTGCCCGGCCCCTCTGGGAAGGGATGCTGTCGGCAAGGGGGCCAGCCTGGCCGGGGCTAGAGCCTGGCTTGGCACAAGGGCTGGTCCTTCTCCCACCCTCAGGGCATCCACCTTGTGGAAGAAACTCTGCATTGGGCTCCCAGGATTTTCTGGAGTTGTCTTTGCCAGTTTTAGCAAAAAGTAAAGTGTGACAAGTCAGCTGTAGCACTRTGGTGGGGGTGGCCACCTGCAGCTCTAGGACCAGCTGTCCCAGCCCAGGACAAGCTCCTTGGTCACTCATTGTGGTTCTCCCTCAAGCCATGACTGTGTGTCTTCTTGCCAAAATTGTGATTTCCCACCCTCTCTCAGGTCTCCCCATGGCCAGGAGCATTTTGGTCCCTCACCAGGCCGGTGCTGACTCCATCTCCCCAAATCTTTTTGGCCAGCCATGACTTTTGACGCCAACCAAGGCTGACCTGTGCCCTTTCCTGACAGGATTCCAGCTGTGGTGACATTCCCAGCCACTCAAGGATGTCTGTGGCTGAGCAGTACTTGTCCAGAACAGCCTGAAATAGCTTCTTCATCACCTTGGCCTTTGGCGCTGGTGCCACTAAGGCAGCGTCGTGTTGGGACTGGTGGCTTCTCCAGGGACTGAGTGGGCTGGTGGTCCCTGGGCCAGCAGGGAGAAGCTGGAGAGYTTCCCTGGGACTCTGCTGGCAGGACATGGGGGTCTGTGGGAAGTTGCTCTACTATCCCGTGGATGACAGGGAGGTGGGAATGTCCTCCTGGATTTTTCTGCCTGTGCACAAACTGGCCGTGGCTGTACAGGTGTGTCCAAGCATGGCTGCCTGTGGAGGGTTTTGTTTGCACCTTCAGCTCTTTTGGCTGGGGATGCCCAGGGCAGCTCCCCAGGCCTGCTGAGAGGAGGGCATAAAGGCACACTCCCAAAAAGGGAGTACCTGGGGCATTATACCCCCATCCCTGCTGCAGAGGAGGGATGGAGGTGGCCGCCCTGACTGGCGGTTGAGCTGAGCCAGAGTGGTGAAYATCCAGGGAAGCCCCCTGAGCTGGGGAGTCACATGGAGATGTCTCCTTCCTTGCACCCACTCCTTATCCCCGGCCAAGCCAGGAACAAGGTTTCATTTAACTCAATTACCACCCTGGCGCTGCTGGTGTGACTCGTGCCCTTCCTCTGCCCTCCCTTGGCAAGGTGTCCTGAGCTGTCAAGCCCCACCGCMGAGTGCTGTGCAGGATGCAGTGAGGTGGCTGATGTCACGTGTTCTCCTCCAGCGTCCTCTGCCACTTTTGGAATGCCTGACCCTGTCTCCAGCCYGCTCCTGGTGGTCTCCCGTGGGTGATGCCCGGGCTGGTGCCATGCCAGGCACGTCATCCCCGTGTGAGCTGCCACACAGATGCCCCCGGGACTGTGACTACGGAGAGGCAGAGTCCCCGCAAGCAGCACAGCCTGGCTGTCAGCCCTCTGCGAGGGAAGCCTGGAAGTCCCCTCACTCTGCGGGGCAYCGGGGAACGCCCCTCCCGCGGCTGGGGCAGCTTTAGCGTGGCTTTCTCATTAACCTTTAATGAGAACAAACAAGCTGGCATGGCCGGCGCTGCGGGCGCGCTGCCTGGCCGTGTGCCGGGCACTGGCTCCGCACGGCTGCCAGCACGGCGCAGGCTTTGCACAGGGATGGTCAGAGCCGGGGCGGTGCCGGCAGTGATGCCATTCCCTGGGGAGAAGCAGCACGGGGTGAAAAGCCGGGTGGTGGCCCCTGCCTGCAGCAGCCGCCAGGATGGGACTCTGCCCATCGGTGCGGAGAGCCGGGGGGATGCAGCGCGTCCAGGCCAGGTAGGAGACACGGTCTTCAGGCAGGTTCTGCAAGGCTGGGGTGGAGATGGGCTTTGCAGCATGCTGGGCTGTCAGCTCCCCCGTGCCCATGGCACTGGTGTGGAGGCGGCAGGCTGGTGGGCAGCTGGGATGGTTTTTCTTTGGCTGCTTCTCAGAGCCAGCCCAGTGTCACCAGCTCTTTTCCCAGATGCTCTCCCAATGTGGCTGATGCTGTGCACCCACCTGGGACCTGAGGGTGCCCTGGGTCACAGCTCTCTGGGTGATACCGCTGCAAGCCCCAGCTCTGGAGGCCTGGCTGTGGCTGGCTCCAGAGCCATGTGAAGGTGCCCACAGTGGGGCAGCTGGGCCATCCTACTTGGGAGCCCCAGATGCTTTTTGTCCCCTGTGGGATCTGCAGGGAGTGGACCTGCTCTGGGCTGGGGAAGCAATCCCACAACAGGCTCGCCCTCTGAGGGAAGGATTAACTTGGTGGGAGAGCCTTGTATCTGCGAGGACCCCCAAGACTCTGTCCCAGTGCTTTTCCTCCTGAACCTGTCCTGACCTTGCTCTAAAATCAGCAGCAAACAGGAAAGGAGCCTGGAGGGAGGTGTTTCTTCCTGCTCCAGTGGCGTGATGAGGGCAGCTGATTGCAGCCTGGCTRGAGCTGGCTGCTCTAACCTCTGTCCGACCTGGAGGGGGGTGCCAGGCTTGGGTATTCCCGGGAGCAGGACCTGTGCCGTGACCTACAGCACTGGAGCATGGTGACACTGGTGCCATAAAGTCTCCTGGTTGTTTGGGGCACTAAACAGGGAGTTGTGAGCCTGAGAGGTGCTGGTGGCATTGGCGTGGAGGGCAGGGGGCTGCCACACTGCCCTGTGGGAGCTGGACCCCCATGAGAAGCAGGACACACCTTCCCACATGGGAATGGCACCCAGCATTTTCGGAATGCCCTGGCTGCAGTGAGCTCCTCCAAGGCTTTGGAGTATCAGGACACAAAGTAGGGACTTCTGAGCAAGGAAACCCTTTTCCCAATGGCTGCTGGGTCTGGGAGGGTGCCCACAGGCATGCCACGGGATTGCATGCTGTGGGAAGCCTACAGCAAAGCCACCGTGGTTTTATATATACATAAATATAACTATATATATTTATTATATTTGTATATACTTATATTTAAAGCCAAGCGAGAGGCAGTGGTGTGAGCATCAGCTGCCCACGGCTTTGTGCCAGCCGGCAGTGGAGCCGCCAGGGATGGGGGTGATGGGATGGGGGTGAGGGGCTGTGAATCCCCCACCCCAGCCCGGGACCCGGAGCAGCTCAGGGCCAGCAGTGGGTCCGGCAGGGCGGTGTGAGCTCCCTGGCTTGTGCCCGGCCCTGGGTGCGGCAGGAAGGGGGTCTGCAAGGGAAGCGATCCAGAGAGGAGCTGAGGGGGAGAGTTTGCAGTGTGTTCCCTTTCCTTCTACCTGTGCCTCAGTTTCCCTAAGGGGGCGGTGGGAGGGAAGGATCGGGACCGAACTGTGCTGTGCTCCGGGAACAGCCGCAGTTRGTGGGGCCCCCTCCCTCGAAGGGGTCAGGCATCCTCCCGTGCCCTCCCATCCTCCGGCCCCCTTGAGTCACGCCGGGGCTGCGGCGCTGGGCAGTGATGTCAGCCCAGGGGCAGGGGAAGCGGGGGAGGAGCTGCTGCCCGCGGGGAGCCCTCCGGCCACGGCCCCCGCACTCGGGCGGACAGACGGACGGACGGACGGACGGCATGAGAGAGCAACAACCACCGGGGACGCAGAGCCCAGCCCGAGGGGGATGTGCTGCCGCAGCACGCCATGAATGGCAAACAGAAAGGTACTGAGCACTGGCAGCACTAGGGCTCCCCGGCAAACGGCGAGAATTTGGGGACTCGCAGCTGTTTGAGGCTCCCAGGGTGATATGGCTGGGCTCAGGCGGGGTTTTTTGAGGCGAGAACTTTCCTTGGGAGGAAGGCTTTTTTCTGGCAGGGACACCAAGGACATGTGCACCCGCTACCTGCAAGGGACGCGGTTATCCCCATGGGGTGAGGTGATGGGGTGTCTGTGCAGCATAGGACCCTCTGGCTGTCTGACATTGCTGTTGCCCACACAGATCCAGGCTCTGTCTCAGTGTAGGAGGGGGGCCATGCCACAGCTGCCAGCTGCTCTGGGGTGATGCACCCCAGATGCCATAGCAGCCCCTGATGCCACGGCAGCACAGTTTTTCTTGGCAAACTGTTTTTTCCCTGCTCGTGCCCCCATGTCTGAGGACAAACAGAACCCGTCGCCATGTCGGCATCCCTGGCATGGTGGCCCCAGGGAACTGAGGGCCTCRGGGTGCTTTTGTGCACTCGGACCAAGTTGTCTGGGCAGGATTTGTGGGGGCAGCTACTGGTACCCAACAGAGCACCCTGGAGATGAGCAAGGCAGGGGGAAGTTGGCATGTGGGACTTCCACAAGGTGATGCCAATCCCAGGAGGATCCTTCTAGAGGATCCCAGCACCTCTGAGAGGGATCACAGCCCACTCAGGAGTGGGGTCTGGCACCCATGGCCAGGATGCAGCCCCATCTCACAGGATACAAGGTGAATGATGTCCGTGGGGATCCCGGCTGTGTGCTGAGTTTGGACCATGGTGGTCCTGGGCTGGTTCCCAGGAGCATCCTGGACAACATCTTGGGCTTKAGCTTTGCCAGACCCTGGGAAACTCCCTGCCCCAGTGGTGACCACTTCCCTGCGTTACCTTTGGGGTTTGCATCTCGAGTGGCAGGGTCGYGGGCTGCGACCCCCCCGAGGAGCTGGCTGTGAGTGTCTGCCTGTGCCGTGCCCTGCCCTTCCGCAGGGATACTCCTCGGGGTAAATAAGCACTTCCTCCAATTCTTCCCATTCGCAGCTCCTTCCCTTTCCTGCCGCCCTCCCACTTGGCCCAAGGAGCCAGCAGCCTCCCATGGCCGCAGGGGCGGATATCACCGCCGTGCCCCTATTGCCATGGGGCCGAGGGAACGCAGAACCCATCCAACCCAAACTGCCGCGAGCAGCCGGCACCCTAACAACCAAACCGCCGTTCCCTGTTCCKGTGGGGGCTGCCGGGCTGTGACCTGATGGCTGGGATTTTCTCACCGGGTGAGTCACGGGAGCCGGGATGCCATTCACTGACTCATTCGACTCCTAAAAGCCCCCGATCTTTGCCCAGCACGAGGAGGAGCTGGGGGTGTTCTGCCTTCCCGGAGGAGAGGCAGAGCATGGAGCGGTCAGGGAAGAGGCGGCTCCCAGGCTCCTTGTGACCAAGGCGGCATGGCTTCGGTCCCGAGTGCTCCCATCCTCTGTGCCGGGGAGGGATGCGCAGTGATGGGAGGGAAGAGCTGCTCCAGCCCACGCTGGGAGCCCGCCAAGGGCCGTCCCGGKGCCGGAAGGGGCCGGCGGGGGCCGGGGTACGTGCCTGGGTTGGGGCAGCGGGGCCACAGCTGTGCAAACACGGAYGCAGCGGCTGCTCCGGAGGGAGCCGAGCCAGCGGGCTGAGTTCACAGGCTCCCGAGGTCATCCCCGCCGTGCGCCCGAGTGTCACCCAAAGGTGCTGGGGCGGGGCGGAGCAGGACCCCCCACTCGCCACAGACACCGCGGGCAGGATGGATGGTCCTGTGGCCAKCGTGGCATCCCCCACTGGGGGACWCTGGTGCCCTGCTGTGCCCTGGGGRTGGCTGCAGTGCCATCAGTGTGGGGATCGCAGCCCAGCYCCTCCGGGGGAAGCCCCTCGGGTGCTCTGGGTGCTGCTGACTGTTCGTGGGTGTCTCCCCCGAGGTGAGGGGCGCTGGAGGCTGCTGGCTTGGCCACCCTGGGCATCGGTGGCCTTCAGTGAGTGACATCCCTGGGGGTGCTGGTCAGAGCCCCCCAGCTCGTAGGGCTGCAGGGCTGGGGATTCGGGGGGARCAGTTTGGGGCGTCTCCGACCAGGGCAGTGTTGATAAACCCGCCGGAGCGACCTGAGGCTGGTGTCTGAGTGTCGGAAACAGAAACCAGCTGGGACCAACCCAGCCGGTCGGACTGCCCCCTCCGCTGCTCAGACCAGCATTCTTGGGATCCCAATCATCTCCAGAGCACCGGGCGTTGAGAGAGGAGCTGGCGGCCGGGCTGGAGAGCCCCGGGGTGGGCTCCAGCACCCCGCGCTGCGCTGCCTGTCCAGCTGCTCGCTGCCCTTTTGGCCGCTGCCCACGGGCAGTGCTGGCCGCGGACGGACAGACGGACACGCTCCCAGGATTGCATTTCCTACGCTGGGAGAGCTGGAGGCGGTCTGTGGCGCAGAAAAGGTGAAAAGCTTGGTCGGGAGGCWGGTTTGTTAGCGCTGAGCCCTAATTAAGGGCAGGGGGCGGTGGGGCTTGCTGGGACTGAACTTTGGGGCAGGACCTCTCCTTGCTCAGGAGAGAGAAAGGATGTGCTTGGGGCTTTAGCCCGTGGCAGGGACAGGAGCGTGCYGGTGCTCTGCTGGTGCCAGCCTCGTGGTAAGCCTGGCACAGGGCTCACCAGCCCGGGTGAGATGCGGTGCCCGGTGGTCCCTTCCAAGCGTGCCCCGGGCTCTGCTCCCTGCGGGGGCTGGCTGTGCTGCTGGTACCAGGTACCTCTTATCTCGGTAATGTCAGGAATGCACTATGCTGGGGATTTTTCCTCCTCTGAGAGCCAAGCCCAAGCGTGCCAGGAACAGAGACCCCACACCCGGCCTGCCCTGCCTCATGCAGGCAGCACTGCCCTTTGACACCCGGCTGGCTGCCCGTCAGCGCTGGGCTGGAGCATCCTTRGGGCTCCTGCATCACTTCTGCAGAGCAGGGGTGTGATGTCCCCCTTCCTCTAAGGGTGCTTGGGGTCCTGGCACAGGATCTCTGTTGCAGGGTGCCACGGTGCGTCGTGGGCAGGGCTGGAGCGCAGGGACGTGGTCCTGTCAGCAGCCACTGCTCCCTGTGCCASTGAGGGAACCTCTGGTGCTTTGGAGCAGGTGGCTGCTGGAGCCTCTGAAACACCTCGGCAAGTGGCTGGGGATTGCTCTGACTCTGCTGGGGAGTTGTGCTGGGGCATCAGTGTCCTGCAGCACCCCAAGGGCATCCTTATCCCCTCCAATGCCTCCAACATCCTCCCCTGTGATGCTCTTAGCATCCTTCTCCCCTCTGACACCCTCAGTGTCCTTCYCCAGTGCAGACTCCTGCCTGGGAAACCCTCTTTAGAGCTCCCTCTGTGCCCCCAAAGGGTAGCGTGGCCTGGAGAAGGATGGGCTGGCAGGATTGTCCTCRCCTGAGCTGTCCTCACATGGAGAGCCTTGTCCTAGGGTTGGTGACTGCTCTCCCTATGGATGAGCCGCCACAGCACCCAGCTGGGGAGCAAACACGGTGCCACAGGCCCTCCTCGCTCAGTGGGGAGCAGATTAAAGAGCCCTGCAGAGGGTAATCTGCCCAGCCTGTAGGTCAGCCRGCCTGCCAGGGATTACAGCTCTTCGTAATGAGCTTAATTGGGACAGTGCTGTCCTGGAAAATGGAGGGACTGGCACCCAGATAGCGCCGAGTCCGTGGGACCCGCCGAGCGGCTCCGTGGTCTRGGSTGGGACACGAGTCCCAAGGGGGAACCAGATGGACCCGCTGCCTCCTGGCCCCASCRGGATAGAGGTGAGTGGCAGTGGTTRGCTTTGACTCCAAACAGCTCCGGCACATCCTGGGTGCTGCAAATCCCCGTCCCCAGCCTGGCGTGYGGAGTGGTGAGGGGCRCAGTGCTGGGGGGATGGCACTGGTGGCCGGGTGGCTGTGAGCCATGTGGGACCAGGCTGAGCCGGGGTCCTGGGCACGGTGTGCACAGAAAGGAGTGGGGGTGGCGGCAGAARCCCCAGCAGTGCCTGTGTCCCTGTGCTGTTCTCTGCCTGTCGGCCATGCTGGAGATGGGGAAAGGCAAAGTGAGCACTTTAGGTTGTGGGGACGTGTCTCTGGCTCATTCTGCCAGCCAGGGAAGCTGTGCATCCCGAGGGTCCTGCCTGGCCTTCCCTGTAGGGTGTGTGACTGCCAGGCACTGTGTGGGTTCATCCCCCAGCTCTGCTCAGGCCTGGCTGGGACAGAAGCGGTGGCCACCTGCCATCAGTGGTGGCCACAAGGAGGTGGAGCATCCTGCATCCTGTTCCTCTGTGGTTGCCCTGCAGGCTGGGCTCCTCCCTGTGCCCAGTTGGCACTGCTGGGGGTGGCAGGGCCAGGAGCCCCATTCTCCCCTGCTCTTGCCTTGTCCTTTGGGCTGCCTTCCCTGAGCCCCAGCCCCAGCCAGGGCCACAGGGATGATTCCAGTGACATGAAGTGGCAGCCAGGTGCAGGCCCTGAGACTCAGAAATCTGCTCCATGCCCGGCTGGCATCMCGTGTTCCAGCTGTGGTGGGGACAGGCAGGTCCTGGCAGTGGTTTCAGGGCTCCTGACACTGTCACTGCCAGGARCAGAGGGCAGGGATGCAGCAGCCATGGGGCTGGACACGTGTGGTCTGCACCAGCTTTCCAGGGTCTGCCAGGGAATGGTTCAGCCTTTTCTTCCCCGATGCAGAGCTCCTGGCAAAGCTGGGAACTTTCCAAAGGGTTTTGTTGTCCTTGGGTTTCCCTCCTGGCTGCTGGAGGGAGCGGAAGCAAGTGAGGAGACAGTGAAGGGCTGGGCAGCCGGGTCCAACCCTGTGCTTTTCCTGGCCTTTCTTGCAGCATGGTGGCACGAGTGACAGCGGGACATGGGACAAGGTGGGGTTCAGGAGGAGGTGTCTGGGTTTGGGCACTGCATAAAGTTTGCCACGGACATGTCTGGGAGTGGTCATGTTAGGCACCAAGCATCAGCCCCTTTCTGTGACTGCCATAGGGCCAAGCTGGGACATGTCTGCCTGGGTGACACTTACGGTGTCCAGAGCCTGATTTCACCACAGGCAGCATCYCTGGGGGCAGCATGGGATCTGTGTCCCGGTGCCACCGGGAATGTTCTTGGACTGAGAGAGTGGGAAATCTCCCAACCATGGTCCGTGGGTGCCGTTCTCAGTCCTGGTGGCAGTCATGTGTGTCCTCACCCTGCTGCTGGTGACCCTGCTGTGTCATTGTCCCCAGGGCGGCCCTCCAGGTCACACTCAACGATGTCACTGTCTGTGCGCCCGCAGCGCCGAGTCCTCGTCACCAAGATCAATAGGAGCCAGTCCTTCGCCGGAGTGAACTCATCGGCCGACCGGCCCTTCAGGTAGGAGATGGGTGCTCGTGCTGCCTGCCACGAGGGACAGACAGGGACAGGACAGGGCTTTGTGGTGGGACCTGTTTGCATCCTGAGGCTGCTTCCCATCCAGCTGTCCCAGCATGTCCCTCAGGGACTTTTTTTGGTAGCCAGGGCCTGTTCCTGCAGGAAACACTGAGGCCATGCGGGAGAGAGAGCCCATCACCCCAACTTCTGCCATGCTGTGCCTCAGGTGGGGTGAGGACCCTGCAGCCCTGTAACTGCTGCCTCTGGAGCACAGAGGGGGCAGGTGTCACTCACCTCATCCTACGGCCAGCTCTTAAGAGCTTTCCTGTGACCATCTTGCAATGTTTAATGGGTGCAGTAGAGCTGGGGTGGCTTTGCAGTGTTGYGATGGCCTTGACATCCTGCGGCAGCCAGTTTGGGGGTTGAGTGCTGGTGTGAACCAGGGTTTCCTCGGGGTCACCTCAAACCTGTCAGTGAAAGGTTTTAGTGGCTGGCTGCCTGTCAGCTGCAGTGTGAGGAGCAGCTGTGCCCTGGTCCATCCTCTCCAGCCACTGCTGATGTTATGGTTCTTCCAGACCCTTCCTCCTCCTCTCTGCAAAGCCTCCCCACACGCTGCACTTCCCCCCAAACCCCTCTGCACCATCCATTCCTGTAGCAGTCCTTGGATCCCAGGCAGAGCCWCCCTGTGCTTTGACCTCCAGCCCTGCTCAACTTTGTCCCCAAGTCCCATCCAGCCTCTGGGCCAAGTGACATTTTCCAGGTCACCAGCACATCCCTGGATTTGTGGGTACCAGAGGGGCCCCTTAGAGACAGAGAAGAGGGAGGACTTTTAGGTGCCTGCAATGAAGTGGTTGCTGGGGAGATGCTTGTGGGAGATGCCTCCAGGGACCATGGAGGATGGGAATGAGGAGGAATGGTGGAAATTAGGTGCTTACCCATCGCTTGGGAGGAGGCCAAGACATTCATTTCCCCACCGATGATTCGGGGAAGTCTTTTGGTCACTTCTGTGAAGAGCAGCACAGGATGGGAGGTGCAGCCTGGGGCTGGGAAGTGATGAGCCCGTGGTGTCTCCTGGCACCGGTGGCGCGACAGAGCTTTGGAAGGAGGAAGGGAAGAGCCGGGGTGAGCGAGGCGTTTCTCACCGGGCTGGGGAGTGACTCCATTGCACAAGGCAGGAAGGGAGGTGTTCGGGTCCCRGCGCTGGCTCGGCGTCCCGCGGGTCGGCTGGGGGAGGCAGCTCCATCCAGCAGGTTTGGTGACATCTGGAGAGGCACAGCATCAGTGAGGATGTCCCTGCCCCGTGTTGCTGTGCTGTGTGATGAGGTGACAGAGCTGTCAGTCTCCAGGGTGCTCCCACGCTGGATTGGGATCCCTGCCTGATCCTGGAAGCACAAGGTGACATATTTCACCCTGCCACAGTGCCCAGGGAGCACCTCTATRCCCCTTGCAACCTGGGATACTGGGATGGAGCAGAGCATGGCCCTTTTAGAGGGCCACCAGGGCTGAAGATGGCCTCACAGGCACTCCAGAAACTCAGCTTGACTCCAGCTGGTGTCATCTTCATTTACCTTTGCTGTTCCTGACCAGTACCAGGGATCCCCTCACCTCTGCAGAGGCTACACCACAGCCAGACTATTGGAACTCACTGGGATGGCATTGCCTCCCTGCTCTTCTCCATCTCTGCATTTGCGGGTTTCTCCTTGTCTTTCGCATGGCTTTAGGGCAGCCACGTGCATTGCCAGGGGGCTGCAGGCATGTGGTGCAGGCAGCCCTGCCCAGTCTCGTGGCTCTGTCTTCCCTCCCCACTGGACACTTAGAATGGCTGCCATGGAGTCCTGGGAGGGGCAGGCAAGCCCCAGTGGACCCGGCCTCCATCCCAAAGATCACCCTAGTCTCAACACAGGGTGCTTGGCTGACTGGGGCACCCAGAAGSACCCTGGTGCTGTGTGCTGATCCCAGCCTCTCTCTCCAGGAATCTCTCACCTTTCACCCCCACYGTCTCCCGCAAGACTGGCTCCAGGGTCAGTAGGATGTTCTCAATGTCCCACAAATCCCCACCACCCAAGGTGCCTCAGCCCAACCGTCTGGACGAGGTGTACGAAGCTCTCAAGAAGGGCCTGACGTAAGTGCTGGGTGGGTGGAGGCAGGGAGCCCCTGAGGGGTATGGGGACAACTTGTGACAGGGGTTGGGGTTGGAAGCTCTCTGCTCTCACCTGGCAGGGACACACCAGGTCTCCTGGTATGTTGCCTTGGGGTCCCACATCCCATGTAGAGGCATGGATGGGTTCCCAGAGCAGGGTGCTGGAACAGGGAGTGGGGAAATGTTGCCACGTGTGCTGCATTGGTGTGGGAGCAGGAGCCCTGGACATGACATCCCAACCTGACCCCCATGGTGTGGTTACCCCCAGAGCCTACCTGGAGGTGCACCAGCTGGAACTGGAGAAGCTCAGCACCCAGATCCGTGAGTCCAAGAGGAATTCACGCCTGGTGAGTGCTGCTTGGGAAGAGCCTTACGGGGAGCGGTGCTTTGGGGTTGTAGGCACAGCTGGGGCAACTTTTGGTCCGTCTGTGCCTGGTGCAGAGTCTGTTTCTGTGGGGATGTAGGGCCAGCCCAGGCTCTGGTGTTGGGGCTCCTGTCCCTCTGTCATGCACTCCCCAGCCCTGGCTGGGTGCTGCATGTCCGTGCTGTGGGTGGTGTGTGCTGTGTGCCGTGTGCTGGGTTTCTTGGGTGGGCAGAGCTGGCTTTGTGCTCCATCTTATCCCTCTCCTCTCTCCTCCAGGGCTTTCTCTACGATCTGGATAAGGTAAGCGGGACCAATGCCTTGTCTCCCTTGTATCCCCCTTCCTTGTGCCTGGGATGAGCTGCTGCCAGCCCTGCTCTGCTAGCACTGCCCTGCTGCCTTGTCCYCTGGGAAGAGAGGGACTGGGGCTGTGTGGGCAGGGTGGCCCCGGGCAGGGGATGAAGCAGAGATGGTATTGTAACCCCTTTCTGRCAAACAAAAGTGAGTGCAGGGCTTGGGTTAGCTCAGAGGCTGGGGAAAAAAAGCACACTGGAGCCTGGCTTGGCTCCTGGACGRCCTTCTGGAGCAGGGGAAGTTGGAGGAGGCTGCAGCACATGGGTGYTTCCCACTGGCTGCCACCCTGCAGCTCCCAGGCAGGGCTGGTGACCAGGACACACCCCAGCCTCAGTGCAGGGGACACAGAGGGCACACACTGACCTGCAGCTCCTCCACGGAGTGGCTGTGCTGCCGCTCACACCGTCTCCTCTGCTTTTCCAGCAAGTGAAGTCAATCGAGCGCTTCCTGCGTCGCCTGGAGTTTCATGCCAGCAAGGTGAGAGCTGGGGCAGTGCTGGGGTGGCCGTGCTGCCCCCAGCCCTGTCCCTCACTGCAGCTCTGGCCTCTCCTTGCAGATAGATGAGCTGTATGAGGCTTACTGCATCCAGCGGCGGCTCCGTGATGGAGCCCACAACATGGTCAAGGCTTACAGCACGGGCTCGCCGGGCAGCCGGGAGGCACGCGAGAGCCTGGCCGAGGCCAGCAAGGGCTACAAGGAGTACACGGAGGTGAGGCAGCTGGCTGGGGTGGGCTGTTGGGGTGCTGAGTCCATGGGGTGGCTGCTGATGTGTCCTGTCCATCTGTCTGTCTGTTCCCAGAACATGTGTCTGTTGGAGAATGAGCTGGAGAGCCAGCTGGGCGAGTTCCAYGTCCGGATGAAAGGTAGCGTGTCCTGCTCCCTCCCTGTCCCTCTGCTGCCTGCCTGTCTGCTGCCTGCTGACGCCCCTCTGCCTTCTCTTGCAGGACTGGCAGGCTTTGCCCGGCTTTGTGCTGGTGACCAGTATGAGGTTGGTGGGACCGTATGGGTTGGGTTCTGCTCTTCCTCTGCCCTGTTGTCCTTGGGGTGTCTCAGGGGCATCAGTGGGTGCTGGTGTGGAGGACATGTTGCAGGGTGGTGGTGGGTGGCATGGGTCCATGGCCATGCCTGGGGACATGGAGAGAGCACCCATCACCCTGGGGTCACGTGTCCCCCATACCCACACCTCTGTGTGATCTGCAGATCTTTATGAAGTATGGACGGCAGCGKTGGAAGCTGCGAGGGCGCATCGAGGTGAACAGCAAGCAGGTGTGGGACAGCGAGGAAATGGTTTTCTTGCCCCTCGTCACTGAATTCCTCTCCATCAAGGTACAGTTCATAAAAGGACAGTTTTGGGGTGGGCCAGTTATCTTCTTGCATCATAAAGTCATGGTTGGTAGATTGGAAARGACCTCTGTGATCATCAGTGCTGTGTTAACCCAGCAGTGCCAATCCCACCATTAAGCCATGTGTCCAAATACCACATCTACGTGTTTTTTTGGACACTCAGGGATGGTGATTACACCACTTCCTTGGCCTTCCCTCCAGCACCTCACCTAAACCTCGCCCTCACTGACCCATGGCTTCATCTTCTCCTCTCCTTCCTCTGCTCCTTCTCTAGGTGACGGAACTAAAGAGCCTGGCCAACCATGTGGTGGTGGGCAATGTGTCCTGTGAGACCAAGGACCTCTTTGCAGCTCTGCCCCAGGTAGTGGCTGTGGATATCAATGACCTGGGCACCCTCAAACTCAGCCTGGAGGTGACCTGGAAGTGAGTACCTCAGCAGGCATTGCTGGTGGCACATGGCAGTGCTGGGGATGCCCAGCATGGCATGGCAAGAGATGACCTGCCCCAGGTTCACTCCATCCCAAAACCGGGCTGTAACTATGGAAAACCAGAACTGGCCTGGAGGGGGTCCTGGTGTCTGGTGACCCCCTGGGCTGGTGCACAGCCCWCATCTCCCTGCTGTCCTCCCCAGCCCCTTCGACAAGGATGACCAGCCCTCAGCAGCCAGCACTGTCAATAAGGCTTCTACAGTGAACAAGAGGTTCTCCACCTACAACCAGAGTCCRCCTGACACGCCGTCCCTGCGGGAGCAGGCATTCTACGTAAGTGTGCACCAGGCAGGGCTGCTCAGSAGACATGGCCAGTGGAGGGGTGCACACAGGGATGTGCCTAGGCAACGTCTCAGAGGGTGGCACAGCTCAGGGACGGGTAGGCAGCTCCTTCCTCTCCAGCCATCCCACCAGGAGTCCCCAGTACCGGCACCTGCTCCTCCCTCCCACGTTCACAGCTCCTCTTCTCTCTGCCCAAGAGCCCGGAGCGGGCGGCTGACAAGCGTGGTTGGTCCTTGCTGGACATCTTTCGGGAGACACTCTTCGAGAAGCTGTCTCAGAGCTGCTCCTGCGGCGATGTCTCCTCGGCCGAGCTCGGGAGATGGCCGCAGCAGGGCCGCGTAAGTGCGGGGCTGGAGCTGGCCAGTAGCTTAGCCCAGCGCTGTGGCCATCCCGCTGTAGCCGTAGCCGCTCCTTATCTCCTACTCACTATCCCTCGCTGATGCCCAAGGCCTGATCCTGCCAGGCTGGGTCTGGCTGGTCCTGCAGAGCTACTCCCCAAGCTAGGGGAGCCTGGGTCCACCCCCGTGCAAGAGCTGGGCACTAGTGAGTAGACAGCTTCTCCATGTCCCCATGCTGGTGGCGTTGGTGTGGTGCTGGTGACGGTGCTGGTGAGATGGTGCTGGTGTGATAGTGCTGGTGTGGCACTGGTGTGMTGCTGTCATGGTGCTGGTGTGACTAACGTGGAATTAGTGTGGCACCGGTTCCAGTTCAGTGATGGGGAAACATGAAGTTGGTGTGGTGGCTGGAGCTGTTGCTGTCCTTGCAGCCATGGTGAGCGGTGTCCTTGGCTCCATGTGTTGCATCCCACTGTGCTAGGGGGCCGCTGGCTCCAGCACATACAGGGCTGGTGATGGGGAGCTGGATTGCCTGTTGGCATGGGGTGAGATCCAGAGCTGTAATCTGCCCGGTCCTTGCTGACCGTGCTGCTGTTCCAGCAGAGCCATKGCAGCCTCAGTGCCCTCCAGCTCAGATCGATCCTGCCCCTGCTTGACATGCAGACAGCCGGAGGAGCAGGGGCAGCAGGAGCAGGGTCTCAGCTGACACCATTCTCCCCCTCTGCAGAATATGCTGCGGCGCCAGGAGGAGCTGGAGAACGGCACAGCCTGGTCCATCTCCTCTGAGTCCTCGGACGACTCCTCCAGCCCCCAGCTGTCCGGCAGCGCCCGCCATGCCACGCACAAGCCCATCGTGCAGCCTGAAGTGCAGGCCTCCGCCCCCGCCATCGAGATCTCCTTCTCCCAGCAACCAGAGGAGGCCGACGCCGCACCTGGGGCCAGTGGCAGCAGTGTCCCCTCCWGCGGGAGCCAGCCAGAGGAGCCAGGCAGCCGTAAGGAGACAGTGGCCAATGGGCATGTGCCCTACTCCCGGACTCTGAGCCACATCAGCGAAGCCAGTGTGGACGCCACAATGGAGGTCAAGACTGCAGAGAGCCCTTGGGAGCCCGCGGCCAGCCTGGAGGACACAGGGATGGGCGAACAAGACGCAGATGCCCTCGCTGGCGCTGCAGTGGCAGCTGCTGTGGCAGGGCAGGACAGAGCCACTGAGGCCAAGCCCCGTGCCACCGTGGCATGGGCCACCTCCTGCGAGGAGGAAGCCGGCACGGCCGAGCCGGTGCAGAGCCAGGCACCAACGCAGAGTGACTGTGGTGCCGGGGTCCCCACGACATTGGCACAAGCCTCTGCAGAAGAGAGGCCYGTCCCAACCCCACCACTGCCCACCAGCATCCCCGAGGTGCCGCGGGGGAAGATGGTGGATTCCGGTCTGGAGGAGGCAATTGGCCTCCTRGGCTCAGCTCTGGATGACTATCGGGGACAGTTCCCAGAGCTGCAGCCCCTCGAACGGGAGCTCAAACATCTGGAGGAGATGCTGCTGGTGAGGGGCTCCCAGTGGTGTCAGGGGGTGAGGGYGACAGGGTCATCYTGGCTGGTGATGCCTGGGCATGATGGGGACAGGGCCAGCCATGGTGGCAGTGCCCAGGGACAATGGGGACGGGGCCACCTCTGCTGGCAGTGCCCAGGGAGGATGGGGATGAGGCCATCTCTGATGGCAGCAGCCAGGGGAGATGGGGACAGAGCCATCTCTGCTGGCAGTGCCCAGGGAGGATGGGGATGAGGCCATCTCTGATGGCAGCRGCCAGGGGAGATGGGGACAGAGCCATCTCTGCTGGCAGTGCCCAGGGGAGATGGGGACRGRGCCAYCTCTGCTGGCAGTGCCCAGTAAAGYGGGTGGCAGGGCTGTCTTCGYTGGTGAGCCAGGATTCAWCTCCACTGTTCCTTCCTCCACAGCAGAAGCAAGGTGTCTTCCTCAGCCGGGCCTCCAGCATGAGCCTGACAGTGGAGCACGCGCTGGAGAGCTTCAGCTTCCTCAACACCTCTGACATGGAGGACTCGGAGGGCTCTGAGGAGGAGCCTCTCCAAGATGARAGGTGCACAGTGGGGCTCACAGGATGGGGCACAGGGCAGGAGATGGCCTTAGGACAGTTGGAATAGGGGATGTTCAGCTCTGCCAGGGTGCCTGTTCATCACAGATTAGGGAAGGTCCAAGTCAAGAAGCAGCAGTACCTGGTCCTGGCACAGCGTCACCCTGCAGCTCTTGATGAGAGGTGGCTGGAGGTCCCTGTGCCCTGGGAATCTGTCCTCTACTCTCTGGGTGGGTGAGGGCCAGGTCCRGGTTTCCTGTGCTGATCCACTGCCTTGATCTCTCCCTGGCTTGCAGGAGAGCTGGCAGACCCCTGCGCAGCACCAGGGCCCCCAGCGCTGGCGAGATGGGGGCAGATGACACCGGAATGTGCAGTGGCTCTGACGCCAGCACTGACCCCATGAGCACYGGCAACGAGTTCCTGGATAAGGCTTTGGTGCTTCACCTTAACAACTGCAACCGCCTGCTGCTGGTGAGAACCAGGGTGGGATATGGTGGCAGGGGACACCCAGGGTGGGCTGTATGTCATGAACCCTTGAGGGGGGTCTTGCCATATCCTGGAGGCTCTTATGTGGACAGTGGGCTCTGTCACTGAAGTTCCTGGTTTGGCTGTGCCTTGCAGAAGCTGGGCACCTTCGGTCCCCTGCGGTGCCAGGAGATGTACGCCCTGGACAGGCTGCTGCGGGAGTCGCAGGTGCTGGAGATGGTGTGCCAGCTAACGGAGGAGCGCGCAGGGACAGCCAGCTCGGCCGCTGACGGTAAAGAGACGCAGCTGAGGGGACTCTCTGTGCCACCCCAGAGGCTTTGTGAAGCCTGTGTCCTCTTATGGGCATGGCTGGGCAGTGAGGCACCATGCCAGACAGAGGGCAGGAGTCACCTGCCTGCTGCCGTGGTCTCGGGAGGTCTGACAGTGCCTGTCCCCACAGTGGTGCAGTTCTCGACGCGGAAGGAGGGCGTGCTGCCCTTTTGGGACCTGTGTGTGGAAGCGCCCAACATCTACACCTGCCCCGTGGAGCGGTTCCTGCAGGTGCTCAGCGCCCAGTATGCAGCTCCCATCAGCGAGCAGCATCCTGGTTTGGCTGATGCTGGTGAGTGGGYGTGCAGGGGTGTTTGGGGAGTTGCCAGCCTTGTTCAGTGACCATGAATGGGGGGATATGGGTTCCAGGAGCTCTGGAGAGGGGTGACCATGGCTGCTGCACACCTTGATCCTGGTTCTTTCTCACAGTGTGTGTGAAACTGGTGGAGGATGTGCTRAATCGGCGGCTGCCCCGGCGGCCAGGCAGTGCCCAGAGCGAGCAGGTCACCATCTTCCAGTACTGGAGCCACTTTGAGTCACTCGGCGCCCTGGTGCTTGACACCTACATGATGGAGCTGGCAGAGGAAGGTGGGTGTCCTCCCACCCTCYTTAAGCCCTGGGATGGGGGTGCCAGAGTATCACCATTGTGACCGATCACTGCAGCACTGCCATGACCATTCTGGGGCATCACCCAGAGGTTGAGCTATCCTTGGGGTGGGCAAGTCAGTCTGATCCAGCCCACTCCTGTGCTGCCTTCCCGTGTCCTTGCTGTAAGTCCCCAGCATCCTGGGGGCCAGCTCCATGCATTGGCACCCTGTGTGGGGCCACCTCTGCCTGGCATGGATCCCGGGTGCCCGGGGATGGTGGCAGGGGTGTGGGGGCAGTGCCATGTGACCCCCCACACYTTGGCTGAGCTGATGGCTTCCTGCAGCACTGCTGGCACAGAACCTCAACTCGGACGACCAGGACGTGGTGCTGCGTGCCCTGAAGCGCATGCCTGAGGGCCGCCTAAAGAAGGAGGGGCTGAAGGCGCTGAGCTTGCTCCTTGTGGAGGGCAACAGCAAGGTGGTGAGCGCCGTGTCAGCCCAGCTCCGCAGCCTGGCAGAAAACCCCCGCTTCCGCCAACGGGTAYGTGCTGGGCAAGCCAGGGACGAGGTGGGCTGGTGCCACAGCCCCCAGGGCTCTGTGGCAGATGGTGGCACTGACTCCTCCATGTCCCCCAGGCCCTCGTGTGCTTCCTGGAGCAGCTGGAGGATGAGGAGGTGCAGACGCGTGTGGCGGGGTGTGCGGCGCTGGGCTGCTTGAAGGTGAGGGCACAGGGAGGGGGCAGCAGGGCTGCATGTTCCAGAGGAAGAGGAAACACGTGTGGCTGGTCACTCTGGACACAACCTGCACAGCCTCCTGCTCCTGGGAGAAAAGAGCTKGGGATGCCCAAATGTGCTGTAGCAGCAGGCAGGGGCAGAGCAGGAAGGAAAATGAGAAGGGAAGAAAGGATGAAGGGGTTTTTCTGAACAAGGGGGCTGGAGCACCCTGTGCTGCCTTCCCCATCTGACCATGTCCCTGCTCCAGCCTGACAGCCAAAACTCACCTTGTCCCTTCTCCTGCAGGCCAAGGAGAGCATCGAGCAGCTGGTTTACYTGTGCCAAACCGACAAGGAGCCTGTGCGGGAAGCAGCCAAGCAGAGCTTGATGCTGTGCGGTGAGTGTCCCTCTGCTTCTCTGCTTGCTCCCCACCCACAGCATCCCCAGTGGCATCTCCTGGTGCCAGCAGTGCCCCCAAGAGACGGGGCCCTGTGGCTGGTGCCTGCCTACCCCACGCACTCTGGTTCATCGTGCCCCAAGCTCTTCCAGGCAAGAATGAGCTGGCAGCGAGGGCCTGGCATTCAGTGGCCACAGCACTAAGCCTGGTTGTTATYTATTATTTGCTAGATGGCCCTGAGAGAACCATCTGAGTGGGTTTCTAGGCCTCCAGGTCGCGGCAGCTGCTGCACAGGTTGGGACACGTGAGCTGTCCTTGTCCCCCTTGTCCCTGCTCCGGCTGCTTTGCTCACRAATGTCTCCGTCTTAGAGCCTGTCAGCCATGTCACATTTTGGAGTCTGTGTGTCTTGGTTGTTGATAGTGCACACCCCCTGGCACCCTGACACATGTAGATGCCTTGTGTCCTATGTCCCAGCAGATTGTCCATGTCACCATCTCTTGCTGCGGGCAGATTTGTGGGCAAAGAGCTCAGAGTGAGCCTGTAGCATGGATGTATGCATCCCTGTGTGTGCCTGGGGGTCCGGGGGGGCCCTTGGGACTCCTGTGCCAGTGCATGCAGATGTGCACAGCTGTGGGAGCCATCAGAGCGGGCACAGCCCTGAACATTGGTCCCTTGGCCCCAAGTGAGGCTCTCCACAACCCAACACTCCGGCAGCCTGAACACGGGCTATCCCTGCCCTGCGTGGGTGCTGAGAACAGGATCTGCAACCTCTGAATCAGGAGCTCTGGGGACTTTTTGATCCAGATCCCAGCTGGGACCTGCCCAGGGGTGTGCTAAGAAGAACAAGAGATTTCCATGCTGTGGCCATAGCACGCAGGCTCAGCTTTGCCAGGTTTTAGGCATGTTTCCCTGGAAAGGCCTCRGTAGATGGCCAGGGATGGGCAGGAGACAGAACTAACGCAGTTTGCATCACTGACCGTGGTGTGTACTTGCAGGGGAAGATGGTAAATCAGCTCACCGGCGACTGGAGGAGACCCTGGACAGCCTCCCGCGGATCTTTGCACCAGCCAGCATGGCCAGTACAGCTTTCTGAGACCCACGCACACCCACCTGCCATCCCTGAGGGCAAAGGCACCGCTGGGCCGCCCGGGCTTGCACGGACTGGGGACCCGGCAGCTCCTGCTCTCGGCACCACACCACAGTATTACCCCGCCTGCCGGCAGCTCGCCACGGCCGCACATTGCCTTACGGAGCACCGCTTCCCTGTCCCCGGCCACCGGCCCCACGGGTGCCACCTCCGCACCACTGGGCAGGGGCCTCGCTGCACATCCCACCCTCTGATCGCTATTTAAAATACCCGGGGAGCCCACCCTTCCTGCCCCCCTTGTTGGCTACAGCTGCCGGGACCGGGGTGGCAGGGAGAGGTACCGGATTTCTCTGCCTCCTCTTGCCTTCCTCTTGCTCGAGGGCACGTGCCCTGTCCCAGAAGGACCTGCACTTTGGAAACCTCGCTGTTTCTTTCCAGGAGCTGCCAGGGCCATGGGGACTGCTGCCCTCTGCCACCTGGAGTCCCCAGGACTTAAATAAAATGAAATATGAGATATTAATATATTCTGCTGGCGTTTCTTCTTTCCAGCTCCACGTGCTCCTGTCCCTCCCCGGCTTGTGGCTGTAGGGAATGTAGTGAGATGTGGCCTCAGCCCAGAGCCTTTCCTGGCCTGTTGGGAAGTGCTGTGGAGGGCAGGGGCAGGAGGAGCAGTAGAGGGATGGACAGACGGATGGACAGAAGCTGCCACCTTTTTTTTTGTTTGTTTTGTTTTATTTTATTTTTTATTTACAGATTTTTGCAGAAAAACAAAAGCAAAAAATTCTTTTCTATAATGTCTCTATAAATCTATATATAATGTTATTACAGAGAATGACTAATTTTGATTTTAAACCAGAAATAAAAACAAACCTTTAAAGAGTGTCGGTCTTGCTGTGAGGGTGTTTCTTTGGCCCCAGAGCCCTGGGGCAAGGCAAGCTGGGGGTGAGCATAACTGCCTGGAGGGTGACAGGAAATGTCATGGGAAATGTGGTTTTTGGCTTTTCCCCGCCCTGCAGCTCAGCCAAATGTTGCCAAAATTTGGCTGCTGGGCATGGGATGCATCACCCAGAGTGGTACAAGGTGGCCACAAAGGATGGGAGGCACTGAAACCAGGGTTTCCCTGGGAATGGAAACAACTCTGTGTGTGTGTGTAAATCCACACRTTCCCTATCTCCAGCTGCTGTTGGTTATCTAGGCCTTGACTTCCAGTTTGGACCACTAAGGACCCATGTCCAGCACTGGAAGCAGATTGCAGCATATTGGTGGCCAGGCCATGTTCCCAAATGTCCCTGCACCGGATGGGTGTGACAGGCAATGCTAAATCACCCTGTGAGCTGGTCTGCCTCGCTGGCTGTGCTTTGTCCCAGGATATCCGCTGTCCCCACCTTGCTGTTTGGGGGATGTACTACTGGGCTGGGAGGGAGGCTGCTCTCTGTGTCCCCTCTTGATGCCTGTCCTTCAACACCTTCCCTGAAGCTGGAGGTTTTTATGCCCCTCCTATGCAGCTCCTCAGCACCGGACCAGCCACTGCATTGTTGGAAGCTTGCTGGGAAGGAAACACTGTTTCCCCTGCCTCTCCCAGGAACTTTGTCCTTAGTGGCTGTGACAGGAGCAGCAGCACAGTGGGGGCCACCTCCCCAACAACTCACAACACAATCGGTTCTCGCTGCTTTAATCGAATTCCCGAGCTCAGTGGCCTTGGCAGCATGTGGCTGGTGACAYGGAGCCTTCTGCCTCACTGAGGAGGCATCAGGCTACAAAGTGCATGGTGGAGTGTTGGGTCTTGTGCCACCTCCCCATGGACTGGGCAGAAAGGGGGGATGCTGGAGATTTCTGCCTGCATCATGGAGTGGGGCTTCTGGTGCCCTTGCTCCTGCATCCTGTATGGTGTCACCATGGGGCTGGGGGYCCCCAGAACTGCTTCCCCCTCTCCCTGAGATGTGTCTCTGATTTCACTGGTGATTTTTTTTTAAGCTTGTATCTTTTGCCTTCCTCTTCTCCAAAGACCTGACCATCACATTCGGCTGGTTTAAGTCCCTGAGCATCCACCATGATCGTGCACCTGGGGAAAAACAACTCCATGCACCAGTACCCACCAGGGTACCCACCAACCTACTGGGAAGCAGCTCTGCAGAGAAGGACCAGGGAGTCCTGGTGGACAAGAAGCTGTTGTTCCTGAGCTAGCAGTGTGCCCTGGGGGCCAAGAAAGCAAATGRTATCCTGAAATGCATTAGGAAGAGCATTGGCAGCAGGTCAAGGCAGCAAGTCAAGATCCTGCCCCTCCAGCCCTAGTGAGACGACATCTGGAGTCCAGCTCTGGGGTCCTCAGTACAAGAGAAATATGGAGCTCCTAGAGCAGATCCAACAGAGGAATACAAAGATGATTAAGGGACTGGAGCATCTCTCTTATGAGGAAAGACTGAGGGAGCCAGAGCTGTTTAGCCTCCAGACATTACGACTGAGAGGGGACTTCATCAATGTCTGTCAGTATCTGTAGCAAAGGTGCCCGASCATGGATCAGGTTCTGCTCAGTGGTGCCCAGCAATAGGGACAAGAGGCAACAGGCAGAAASYGATGCACAGGAAGTTCCACATGAAAACAAGGAAGAACTTCTTCACTGTGYGRATRACCWCACAAAGGAACAGGCTGCYCAGAGAGYGTGTGGAGTCTGCCTCACWGGAGGTATTAAAAAACCATCTGGACACAATCCTGTCCAAKGCCCTCTAGCATGACCSTACWTGAGAGGCTGGACCAGAAGACCCAGTGTTCCCTTACAACCTTACTATTTTGTGATTCTTTACCCTGCTCCAGGTATTAATAGACACAGACAAGAATCCCCCTCCCAAGCCTTCATTTTTCCAAGCTAAACAGTCCCAGCTCTCACGACAGCTGCTCCAATCCCTTAATCATCTTAGTGTCCCATATAGTCCTGGGAGGGGAGTAGTTTAGAGCAGCAAAGATGCCCCCAAAAGGCAGCAGAGGAAGGGACATCCCCCCAGTACTGGCAGCCACCCGTGCCAGAGCAGGGGCACTGCCAGCACTAGCAGAGCTGGGCATTTATAGTCCCTAGGACAAGCAGGACCTACCCATTGGTGCTTCCCAGGGTTTCTAAGCACATCCCAGGAGCTTACAGTCTTCAGTTCCTTCTTTTTCTTCCTCCTCACTGTGGCAGAGCTTTTTGGGGCTGGCTCGGGTTGAATGTAGCATGTCGTGGCACATGTCATCCCATCTGGGTCACCTCCTCAGCCTAACCACTTTTGGATGCAGTGTTATCTGCAGAYGGGATTGCAGGAAGGAGGTAACCGGGGGACACTGCTGCATCACTCATCCCTTAGCCTTCTTCCACCTGCTTTGGGGGCTGAAAAAGCCCCAGGAAGAAAGCACAGGGCTTTTCCCAAAGCACTGCATCACACTGTCAGTTTTAGGCAGCAAGAGATGRGGGATGTGGGTCCCAGCTGGCACATGCAACTGCAGACAAGAGCACCTGAGCCGTGGAAAGTGGTCCAGCCCCCTTACATGTTTGCTTTAGTTTCTTTTCCCCTTTCAATAACTACTGGAAATATAACCAGCCCAGTGCTCCAGCGGCCAAARCCATTAATTTAATTCACTCACCTACCCGGGTGTTCTCCATGCCCTGCCAAAACCTTGTCCCCTCCCTGCAGCACAATTCCACTTTCCAAGATAAGCTACACCTTGACTGYAGAGATCAGAGCAGGAACGCAGTCTTCTGTCAGGGTAGGCAGGGAGCTGCAGGCCAGGACAAAATGATTCTGCTCCTGGAATTGCAAGGAATAATCCCATTATATATGTGGCTGCACAAACATGTGGAAAAAARCCTCCAACAGATTAACTTAGGAGCCAATTGCTCAGCCCTTTGCTCTGAATGCATCTATGCCAGCATTACCAAAGACCTCTGCCCTACGGACACCACTAGGTCACCTGGAATTGCAGGACTGCCATTTTAACAGGACAGAACTTCAAACAAAAGGTCTTGATTTTTGGACTGCTCCACTTCACGAGTGAACTCCCTTGGAGCCACTTTCACAGCACACAGGGACAGACACAGCAGCATAGAGCACGTTTTGCGGCAGCATTTGTTATTTCAAAGGAGACAGTGTGCCAGCACCCGTTTGTCAGCCAAATCTGTGTCAGCACTTAAAACATCCCCCTCCCATACGGACGTGCTTGTGCTCAGCAGCTACTTGCTTTTCTTGCAGGAGCTGCAGCCCGTGGGAGGGTGTCTGTGTCACAGTTACATTATCCATGTGCTCTGGCTTGGGGAAGATGTTCCTTTTCCCCATTTACTGCAGGTTTTGCTTTTTCTCTTTTAATTGGATGGGTACATATGGATTCTGGAGCATTCTGCRGTATCGCTTTTTACCTGCCAGTCTCAGGAAAGTGTCCTGAGGAGCCCCTGAACACCATCAGCAAAACATTCCCTCTTCTTGCACAGCATCCAGGCTGGTGCAKCTGCCCAGGTTTGACACCAAGAGCAGCCACCAGCCAAAATGACCCCAAGCAGATACTGCCACTTTGTGGCACCACAAGCTCTAATCAGCCTTTGCGTAAGAAATCACTTAAATCTTGATGCCAARTCATTTTTTGGGGGTTATAGTTTATGACTCTCCAGTCTGAGCAGTCTTAAAATTGGACCTCCCACCTTATCCCAGGCTTGTGTGAAATGATGTTTCCAAGGCACTCACTTARAGATGATTGGAACAGCTAAGCAGCCTGAGCTGAACCACAGCAAAGCAACAACCTCCTCGTGAGCACTGACGTGTTCCTTGCAGGGCTGTCAGGCACATCCATATGGGCAAGGACCACTCCTGGGGGTGACAGCTGGGGCCTTGTTTCATACAGGGACCAAACGGTGCTCCAGGCAGCCTTCACAACTTAATTTAATGCTCCCAAGCYCGACTACAGTCTTCATTAGAGCTGAGAGATGAGTGGTGACTCCTGAGGGATTGTGAAGGTGATGGAAGCATAGAGATAGAATGAGGAGGGTAAGCACACCCAGGGCCTCAGCAAGGTGGTCAGGAACTCCTTGGTTTCAGTTCTTTCCACTCTGCTCATGGGCAAGGCGTCTCTGGGAAAGGCCTCGCTCAGGCAACTTTTCTAGAAGGAGCATCTGCCTCTGGGTGTCTAATTTGGACAGGATCAGAGGCTGATATTCAGGAGCACTCAGAGTTAGGACTAAAGCTGGGCATTTGGATTCCCTGCAAATCAGCTCAAAAGCGCCTCCAAGTGAGGAAACATAGGATCAGTAGGGCAGACCCCCCAGCACTCGTTGGTAGATGGTCCGGGACACTTCTGGCAGGAGAAGACCAGGAAACGGTGTTTGCCAAGAAAAAAACTTCAGCTTCCTAAATATCGACATTCCTGCTACAAAAGATGTGACCGTTTGCCAYAGGGAGGCTCAAACAAAAGGCAGAGGGATCATTAGCATCCATTTACACCCCGCCCTGGGTGAGTATTTAAAGCAGCACAAGAGGCAGTTTTACACACAACCACTGCCCCTCTCCATTTTGATTCGTGCCTGAGCTAAATTTTGASCTTAAAGCAAGATTCATGGCTGCAGACGAAAGATTCACTATTCTCCCAAAAATTACAGCATGGGAATTGATGGCTTGACAGCTCAGAATGTAAATGATTTTTAAAAAATTCACACTACCAAAATGTTCTGAGCAGATTCTTCATGCTGTGCAGATTCTTCTTTAATTTCCTTCTACACCAACTCATCTGGTGGCCAAAGGGAAGGCCATGGATGTGGGTTTTTTTCATCAGAGCAAAGCTTTTGGCTGTCCAACATTGGACTCAAAGATCCTTGTGAGGTTCCTTCAAACTCAGGATATTCTGTTTTGATGATTCAAATTTCTCATGCAATGAAGACCTCGGAGCTCACAGTTGTGGGCTACACCGTCCGTCACATCTCATAATTAATGGCCACTTTATACCGTTGCTTTGTAGATAATTTTTTTTACCCTTCAGCCAAGGCTTCATCCACACAGCTCATCCCCTCTGGCCCCTCCATGAGCTGCTAATGCCCCACTGGAACGGGCTAATGATCCTGTGAAGGAAACCTGTTCTGGGTTGCCAACAGCCCCCAAAGGAGTTTCGGTGCTCAGAACGTGGCCCATGGCTCTCTGCTGCTTTTTGAGGACTCCAGAGAGCTTAGGCTTAGGCAGGAGAAACCTGTAAAGCCAGGTCAGGGCCTGATCTCACTCTCAGCACAACTCCCCTGGCAGAGGGACCCTTCTCTCCACAGCACAGCTCAGCAAGTCATCAGTATTATTCATGCCAGTACTTAAGGGTACAGTTTACACATGCTAATATATGCTAATGTTTTTCTGATGGGTTTGTCACTTGTTAAGCAGGTTGTGGTAAAACCTAGGCTGTTGAACAGCTTTTATCCCAGCCTGCAGTGACATCTCAAGAGGCACAAATTTGAGGCAAGATTTTGAACATGGGTTTCAACCATAACAGCCTTAAAACTCTTTAGTTCTACCAGCACTGGTTTGCATTGAGGTTTCTTTACATTAAGATTTCTACCTGAATTCCTGGCCTTATTCCTCCAGGGATTGATAGGGGAGTAAAAGGAAAAAAAAATGCAGCCTCCTTCCAACGCATCTGATTTTTGAACTATTAATATTTTAACCCATTACTCTTGCTCCATTTCACATGGGTTTATGGTAAGAAAATACCAAGAGGATGCAGCATGAGCTCATAGAATTCGCCTCTCCTCAGCTTGCCTGTCAATCAACTCTGGGTCTGCTACAACACTGCTGGAGATGAGAAAATGTGTTAAACCCAGAAGATTCAGCAACCCAGGGAATGCAGAAAATGAAGGAAGGCAAGCCCCTGTGCATTCTCACAGTTCATGCAACTGAGGGTGCTGTGGCTCTTTTCACCTTTTGGGGAAAAGTTGTGGACAGAATACACCATGGTGTCTTAACTTCTGATGGAAATCAACCTTGCTGACTTCCCCAGAAGCTCCCTACTGAACATCAGGCAGCAAATACACCACTCCTGTTGTGCTGAAGCCRAAATGGTTTGTCCTACTCAACTATGAATTCGCAAGCCCAAGGTCCTTTAAAACCACCAGGCAAACACCATTTTAAATCACAGAATTGTAGAATCCTACGATCTTCTGAACTGGAAGGGATCCACAAGGATCATCAMGTCYAAATCTTGGTCCTGCACAGGACATCCCCAAGAATCACACTATGTGCCTGATGTTGTCTAAATGCTTGTTGAACTCTGTCAGGTCTGGTGCTGTGATCCTGGGGAGCCTGTTCCAGCATCTGGCCACCCTCTGGGTAAAGAACCTTTTCCTAATAGCCAACCTCACTCCCCTGACACGGTTCCACGCTGTTCCCTCAGGTCCTATCAATGGYCACAGAGGGCAGATGCTGCCGCTCCTGAGGAAGCTGAAGCCCACAAGGAGCTCTCTCCTCAGCATTCTCTTCCCCAGGCTGAACAAGCCAAGTCCCCTCAACCACTCCTTGCAGGCTTCCCCTCTAGTCCCTAATTCCAGCCTCTTGTTGGCGTTTACAGAACTACCCTATGACTTTCCTGGTGATTAATTCATGATTGTATTGACTCATCTTCCAGCTTAAGGAAAGTTTTGATCTTTCAACYAGGGMAAATCCCTCCTCAGCACGAAGGATGGACTTTCTCTGTGACCTTATTCTCTTGAGGATCTCCCTCCCACGGAGCTGAGGCACAGCCTCCTGCTCTGGAAGTTTTGCTCAAGGGGCAGTTTTGGCTGAGATGAAGGGGACAGTTCCAACTGAGGGGCGACGTGCATTGCTGGGGATGTCTCCGGTAGCCGGGATGTCGGGGCAGCACTAACGGAGCCGCTGACCGGAACTCCCCTCACACGGTCCCGCGGGGCGCGCGCTGCCCTGAGGGGAGGGAGGGGCGCTGCCTCCGCCCCCACCCCCGCCGCCCGCCCCTCGGCGGCACGTGACGCAGTGACGCACGCACGCACGCACAGGCGCGCGCCGGGTGACGCCACGGGCCCCACGCGTTTGAAGTTGGCGCGCGGCTCGCGCCCTCGCTCCCCCC
>NW_026623511.1:872523-947294 GCF_030028575.1 Malurus melanocephalus | reverse complement strand
CTCGGCGGGGCGCGGGGCGCAGGTAAGCGGCGGCGGCGGGGGGTTTGCAGTCGCGTTCTCCGGCCTCTAGGTGTCACGATGGGGCTCCGGCGCGGCTGGGGCCCCGCAGCGGCCGCCGCCGGGGCAGCAAGGGGGGCTTTGTCTCCCTCTACCGTCCCCGCGTCGCCGCCGCCGCCACCGCCGCCATTCCCCACAGCGCGGCGCTGGGCTGCGGCACCGCCCGGGCCGCGCGCCCTCCTTCCCTCCCCGGCCGCCGCCACCCGCCGGCCCCGACTCCATTTTCTTTCCTTTGTCTCCTCCACCGCGCCACCGGCGCTGATTAACCGCCCCATTACCGCCCCCTCCCCGCCGCGCCTGCCGGCCCCCCCCTTCCCTTCCCGTCCCGCACGTCCCTTCCTTCCCCCCCCTCCCCCGCCCTGCCGCGCCGGGCCCGCTCCCCTCCCGCCCCGCCACCGCTTCCCCCCTCTCCTCGCACCTCCGCGGGGCTCGGCCCGGCGCCCTAGGCCCGCCGCCCGTGTCCTGCCGCGGTGTCCGGCCGGGCGCTGCCCGCGGGGACGGCTGCGTGTCCCGCTCCCGCCGGCCGCCGCCTCGCTGCGCTGGCGTGTGCGGCGGAGTGAGAGGCGCTGCGAGGCGCAGAGCGGGACTCGAGCTCCCTCTGCAAGGCAGGCTGAGCAGCGCCATGCAGCAGCACCGGGGCGGGCACGGCTGGGGGGCGCCCGCTCTCGCCGCGGTGACCGGCCGGCAGCCCCCCCGCACCCCCCGCGCCGCTCCCGGAGAGCGGCGGCCCCGCCGTTCKGTGTCCGCCCCCCCCTCCCCCGTCCCGTCCCCGCCACCCCACTCCCGGTCCGGGGTCCCCACGGGGCTTCAAGCTCCGATCGGGAGCGCTTGGGCTGCCACCGAGCCGCAGACCAGCTGTGTCACTTGCTGGGACTTGGCCCGGCTGCCCGACTCGCGGGGCACCCTCCCGGGAACCTCCCGGGCCTCCGAAGCCGGGCKCTTGCCCAGGGATGGAGCCCGAAATCTCATGGCAAAGGACGGCATTATTCCCTCCCTTCCATGGGTCTGTGCTGCTTGGGGGGGGGAAGCACAAAACCCGATTCTTTTTGTGATGCAGAGGAGGAAACCGCACATGCTCTGTGTCCAAAGGCTTTGCTTTTTGTTTTCTACATTAACTTTAGATTTCTTTAGAATATATGTTTATATAGTATCGGATTTGGCCTTGTGTTAACCTTGTGAAATGAGTTCGATAGAGGGGTTTTGTCGTGTTGTGTGGTTCCTTCTCCGTTCAGTGTAATCCTTAGTACTTGCCTGTTGGTGAGAATGAGCTCGCTTTCCTGTTTGTGACTTCCTATTTTTCTTGCCTAGCCTTTCTCCTCTTAAATACATGTGTGACTGTTCCTCATCTGCCCATTTACTGAATTCTGTTAATAAACTCCAGAGGCGTCATTAGAAGCATCTAAAACACTGTTTACTACTTCCAATGTCTTTGTTTTTGTTTCAGTGCAGGAAGTGTGTAAATATTGTATTAAATTCTCCAGTTTATTCTCCTTCGGCAGAGCCTGTTGAGTTTGCAGAGCCCATTGGGTATAAGAAATAATTCTGTGCTGTATTCAAGCTGTTCTTACTTACATGATCCCCCTATAGCACTTTCCTTTAGTGTAGAAGACACCAGCAGAATTGAAGGAAGGAGCAATTTTAGCATAAGGGCAAAGAAATTCTTGCTTTTTTTTTTCCTAGGCTGATGGATTTTTACTTCCATTTTGTTTTCCTTCTGGATCTATAGGGCTAGCTCAGTTTGAATGTCATCCGCTGTGCATGAGTGGTTATTAGGATGCACAGAAAGGCTCAAGAAACTTTGTGGGGTATTTTTRAGGAGTAATAGCTGAGCAAAGGTGCAAAACTTGAGTTCCTGTAGCCTCCAGTGGCCCTGCAGCTGAAATAATACAGCAAGTTTCATCCATTTCGGACAGAGCTTGGAGAATTGTCACTACAGCGTTAAGTTTGCTGGTGACTCGTGCCTGCAGCATTACTGAGGGAAGGAGCTATTTCAAGAGCTGTTTTCCTGTGAGCAGGCTGGATCTTGACTACAATCCATAGCTAATTTGTGTGCATCCTCACCAGCTCTTGGGGCTGCAGGTTGGTACCCGCCTGCTATGCTCCCAGTGCTGTCTTGAGAATGCCAGAAGCTGACCTGTGTTATTCTTGTCTTTACTCAGCATTTACCTGAAAAATCTAATTATATGGGATTACTAACTTGTTAATGAATTTCTGTGCAGAGCCTACTCCAGAATTTAATTTGTTCTTCTCCCCTTAGGAGGAGTCCAAGAACTTATTTTCTAGTGAAGATTTTTGGAAGTTGGGTGTTGAGTATGTTGAGTATTATTAGGCCTGTCTGTTCTTGGAGCAAAGCCAGCCTATTCCTTGTGCTTATCCCTCATACTTAAACAGGTTCCACTGACCTCTGGTTAGATCTCCCTGCTCTGTCTGAACAGTTTTTTGTACGTTAGCTCTTTCAGATATAGTATTGATTATATTTGCATAAAAACTCCCTAATTCCCCATCCTGGCAACTTTAGCTTCTCTTACCTCTTTACCAAGAGGGAATGCTTCCTCCTGTGCTTGTATGTGCTCTAGAAATGTGTAATAATAAGGAGCAGCCACTGCTTTACCTGCACACATGAGGATACGCACTGACCAGAGCTGAAAGAAACCAAAGCTTTGACTKCTTGTTTTGTTTGTGTAAACTTACTGAACTGTACTGATTTGTTTGCTTAACTGTAAACCCCTGTTCATCCATTTGGCTTTAGTTCAGATGCCCAGTTCACTCTTTGTTGTACTAAACCTTGAAATGTCAATACAGTATCAAGCTCTGCTGCTCTGTAACCTACATGGTCTTAGAGACACACACAGATCCCGGAAATTCCCTTTTTATTTGTTGTATTTAGTGTTCATAAAAATGGTTCAGATCWTACATGGCCCTTGTTCTTTCAGGTTTTTTACTGAAAGGTAGAGTCTTTGTCCTGTCCTGACTGACTGTTGCTGAAAATACTGCACTTTTTTGTGCTGAAGGATATTTGAATTTCACTTAAAACACTCTGTTGTGCTGCTCCTCCCACTTTTCTCCAATAATTTATCATTTTTTAGGAATTGAGTGATGTATGGTTATCCTAGATGTATTTAATATGAAAGCTAAATGGTTGCTGCTCAGCTGAATGATCTGTTTTTTTTTCTGATTAACAAAAATAACCATGAAAAGAAGAGTAGAACGGACAGAAGGTGAGATGGGAGTTTTATRTTTCAGGTAACTGTACAGAGAAAAACTCGGTTTGGGTGTCTGATGTAAATTAAAGCTAAAGTGAAGTTTCCTTACGTATTATAAAATCTTGAAAGCTATAAAATCTTTAATTTCCTTCTAATGTGGTTCTTAACAGGTGAAAAGACAAGTAGTGCAGAGACAGTTCTCGAGAATGGCGCAGTTAACGAGCACTGACTTAGGGGACATCTCTGATAGAATGGACTCCTGAAGCATTGTTCTCTAACTATCCTTACAGGTGAAGTTTTGAGTCATAGAGTTGCATTTCTTATGTAAGGGTTTGTTTTTACTTACCCCCTCAGTTCAAGCCCTCCCACAGTTTACTGTCCCAGGGTTTCAATGTGCTGTGTGGGGCTCATTTAGAGGTGAGGCCCAGACTGTTTGTAACCATTTAAAAGCACAAGGGCAGTGATCAGTTAGGATGTGCTGACCAATGACACCAGAGAGGGCCTTTGTAATGGGAGCAGTGCAGCAAGCTGAAATACAGGGTATTTTTTAACTCCCTGTAGTGCAAGTAGTATGCCCAAATACATATTGTCAGTCAGTTATCAGCAGCATCTTATTTTTCTGCCATAGCTGCAAACTCATGAAATTTCTAAAGCTTCATGGTTTCACTTGGAAATCTTTGCTCAAATATAAGAGGGTTAAGTAAGTTGATCTTATACTGAAAATCTTGTTTTGCTTATTTTTCTTCCCCATACTTTCTGTAAAAAATTCTGTTGACATATTGAATTTGTCAAATTCTAGCAAAACAGAAAGTAAATTACAGATTGTTCAGAGTGTGAATTGCACYTGTCTGTGTTAATAATGCATCATAATTAGAAGCCTATGTATATCTTGAACATCAGCAGATAAAGTATTATAAAAAAATCAACCTAAGCTGAAACTTAACACAAAAACCTTTTAACCCCCCCAGCAGAGTACACTGGGAGCTGAGAGAGACRTTTACATTGGCATATTGGTATATTTTGCACCACTGGAATATCCTTAACTGTAGTATTGGAAAGGATATTTTATCGTCMATGTACTTTGTAACAGTAGTGAAATTCCAGGAGATCAGAGAAGTGCTCATGTGTCAGTACTAAAAGGAGATGGAGTGRATGAACATGGCAGGTAGTGGTGCTGTGCTGAGTGGGTGGCGGGTGCCCAGACCACCTTGGGAGTTTGACCAGCTCTGCATGGTGTTAACACATATGTAATTCACATTATTGCCAGCTCTCCCTTTTATTCATAGTACAGAATTTAGCTAAAGTAGAGAAAAGTATTAATCCTGGTAGATAAGACTTTAAGAAAATGGGAGCTCATTAAATTTATTATTTGAATCTGTTACAGGATTTGATATTGACGACCTTACTGAATATTAATATTAGTACTGAGTATCAGTAAATGCCATTTAGTTCAGGATTAGTCTGGGGGTGTACAAGAGTGAATAGTTTCCATGGATATTCAGCAAAAACTAGTAATTGCTTGTCACAATTTGTTGTCCTTAATGATTTTGTTGTTGAAAAATGTCTTTCRAAACTTGTGCCTGATAAACTTGTGGTTCATGGAAAATTGGTGAGCGCTAAGGCAGCCATTGTGATTGTCAGGTGAAGTAGATCTAGTCTARTGTGTGTACAAAGGCTGCTACATGTAAAGCTGTGCACCTGGGAACAAGGTATTCCAGCTGAATTTAAAATCAAGGCGCATGGTATCCCAGAAAGCAGTGATTGAACTGTGTTTTGGAGTCATAGTGAATAAATAGCATAAACATGAGTTTTCAAGGTGATGATGTGACAAGGAACCTGATGTAGTTCTTAAATGCATTAGTGGAATAGGCAGGGGTAAATTCTTGCCTATGTGGAATGGGATGAAGTCATTCCCAAAATACTATGTATGGTTTTGGCCTCAGCACTCAAAAAAATCCCTCAAAAATTGCTGTTTGTAAGGGGATTAATCTCCAGTTTCATGGAAAACTAAGCTGTGTTGCCATGCAGTAAAATATTGTGAATGTGCAGTGCAGTTTCTTTTTAAAACTGAGATGACTTGATCAGAGYCCTCAGATATGTCCCTGACAAAATAAGACTGGATTTTAGTGAGCTTGCTCTAATCTTGCTGACAAACACAATAAGAATTTATAGTCAAAAAAATTCAAAGGCTTAGGTTTTTCACAGGAAGGGTGATTAATCATTTGATTATGATATGAAGCRCAGTTGTGTATTTCTTAATTTCTTAACCTCTTTGAATCAAGATTGTTGAAAAAATCTGAAAATTGTTTCAGCCAGCAATGTGCTGACCTTTTTTGTTCTATATACATTTAGAGAATTGTCGTTTAGGAGAGGTGAGGCTTGGTGATAAACCAAGGGTGCTAAAGAAAAGGATGGATAGAACCTTCTCTTCTTTTGAACCTCCTTCCCTCTTTTTAAATTTCTTTTAAATCTCTTTTTAAAGAGATTTAGGATTTTTCCTTATCAGGAATATGACCCAGCCAGTAAAGTGTTCTGAACAGGGAAAAGTAAGCAGATATTGCTATATATTAGAGATGTGTCAAATAGTGTCCTGTATATTTGGTCCAAGCTTGTGACTAACACATCCTGATCTATGGCTGTGGCATTGGGGAGCTGTTGGAAGGATAAAGAAGTGGAAGAAGTGTTACTTCTCTGCTGCCAGGACAAGCTGCTGGCTCGTGTCCAGCCTGCTGCCTACCAAGCAGCCAAAGGACCTTGGCACGGACACTGCTGCCCAGACAGTCCCTGTATCAGCAAAGGAGTTCTTCCTTCCTAGTTCTAAGCATGGGAAATGCTTAGAGGTKGAAGCAAGGTGATTTTTATTGAATCCACTAAAGAAAACATAGCTCCATAAAATTTTGTGTTGCATAAAATTATTTATTGACTCCTGTTTTATATATTGCATTTGTATGTGTTGTGGGGAATTACAATATCTTCAGTGATCCTAGTTTGAAACTGGATACTGAATGAAATACTGACTTAATCAGGAATTAAACTAGGGAACATAAAGCTATGGAAGAAGGAATAAACAACACAATAATTTTGAGTGATGATAATGCCTCATGTGTGGAGATGTGACACAAGTATTTGACGTTTTCTGAGCTCCCCAGGTTGTTAGAGTGAATAGCTTGATGGTGGACKAAGCATCACTAGGTGGAGATTGCTCGAAGCTTAGGTATTTTCCATGTGTTACCTATGTTAAAAAGGTGGGAAGGGAATATGYAATCTCGAGAACTCAGAGCTCCAGAGCAAACTTGCATATAATTCACATGCTCCTCTGGGTGGTAATTTCAACAGAAGCATGTGATGCTTGAGTTTTGCAATTCTGGTTTCTCCTGGCTATCTGTAAGAAGGTGAATGGTGTCACTCTGCTACTTAAGTTCTTCACAGTCTGTGCCCTCTCTGCCTGTTGKGCTTCCTCATGCTCATACAAGACCAGCTTCTTGGGTAGATGCAGTGAGTTCTGTGGTGAGTCTGTAGCTTGTAGGAGGAAAAAGTTAGGTAAATACACCATAAGTGATGGAAAACCTATTTTGGTAAGAGACTGTGGAGATACTCTAGGTTCAGAAAGGAATCAGCAGGTCCAGAGGCAAAGATTCTTACTCCCATGGGTTGATGTCCTGCTAGGACTTTTGGAGACAGACTGCAGGACTAAATGGACAGCAGTCTGTCCTTGTAGGACTTCTTCTTTATGCTCATGTTGGACAAAGGAAATTTTTTCCTTTTTTCCCAGCCTATCAATTAAAACTATACAAGGAAATTTACCACTCTTGCTCTTTTGGGAATAACACCAAAGCATTTAGGGAGGTAGAAATCATGGCTTCCCTGGAAAATTAAATTTGCTTTCATCAGGATTGTTGTGATCTCCTTCCACCTGTGAGCTGGCAATCGGATCACCAGATCAGCAGAATTTGCTTCATGAGGGCAACAGGATATATGTGGATGTGGAAAGAATTCAGCCTCRAGTTTGCTTTGAGCCTTTATAGAACCATGCCCCAAAATATTTTGGGGTAAGTAGAGGCTTTCTGCAAAGGAAGCCAAGACCACAAGTAGTAATAGCAGCATTTGGCTATTTGTAAACATTTTTTACTCTTTTGAAATAGAGCTGTAAAGCTCCCTGTATGTTTAAAATCTTTGTCCGGGTAATTGAATTCTCCTATTGTTTAATATTGAAAGAGACATGGTTTCTCTGGACTGGCTCCTGGGAGAGCCTTTCACTGCAGTAGAATCAGTTGTGATTTTTGGCCAATTACTTCAGCTTCTTGTATAGTTTTTCTGTCTCCTTGTATTTGATTTGCAAAGCTCTTTGCTTGAAACCACTTCTAACATCCAGAGTTYTAAAATGAAAGCAGGAAATGKTACTGAATTAAAAATACCCCYTGGTTTTGGTTGTATAATTATATGRYATAAGTTAACAGTATTACATTTTAACCAGTAGCTTTCTCTATGTTTCTTCCCTAGAAGAAGAGTGGAGGTATAGTGGAGGTACAATATAAACTTCAGTTTTGTTTTCCCAGTATGTACTGCAAGCAAACCCTTAGAGGCACCTCAGGAGTTTCCAGATTAGTCTGGAAAAAAAATGACATTTTTGAAGGCTAGTAGTTTTAGTCAAAGCTTATCAGATTATTAAAACGTTTCTTCTTTTCTTTTCTTTTTGGAGGATGAAGTTAGTGTTATCCAGCATTCCTGTTGAGTATATAACTTACTGCCACTTCTGATCTTTGAAGAGAGATTTATCGCTTCCTGTGGCAATACTGAATACTCAAAAGGTACTCATTGATTACTTGATCCTTGCCTACCTTCCATATTTATTAATACTCTTCCTGTCGAAGAGTGACTGCTGTTGACTTCTGCCTGCTCTGAGCTACCTGGAGCATTATGTGATCCCAGACTACTTTATGCTTTGGTCGTGTAGTGTGTGTKAAAGTAGTTTTGTCCTGTTGAAGCAGCTGCATCCTCTCCTTGTTCTACCAACATTTTGGCCTACATGAAGAATTTGTCTGCTTCCATGACAGTATGATGGAGCAGCGTATCAAATATTTAGATATCTCACTTTCCTGACATGACATCTSTAATGTTTTTGGAGACATCTGCTTTTGAGTGGCTTGTGCAAACAAATCCTTAGGGATGTTTYCTTCATCTCCACCAGACTCAAAGGACGGAGATAGCATTGAATGTTTGTCCTGCWGTGTTATCGGTCTGGCTGTTCCTGGTTGGGAGTGCTTGATCGAGTGCTGTTGTTGGTCACTACGATGTGCTGCCTCTTGAAACAGTCTGTCCTATGCTGGCATCAAAAGGAGACTTTACAGCTGCCTTTTGGCACCTTTCCTCTTGCCTATCTGACAAGATACAATTTCTTGTTAACATTCTGGAGAAAAGAGCGCAGTAGCCCTTCTGTTTCAAAGACAGAGTTTTGCTTTTTTATTAGTTTAGATTTATTCACTGTGGTCCTAAGTTTTCTCCTGCAAATTAAAACTAAGTAGTAAGGTCCCTTGTCACTACTGCTTCCCCCTTTTCTTACTGAAGTTCCTATAGGAGCTTTGTCTGATGTGGATTTTGTACTTCATAGTACATGTGATTCTCTGTCTCCTGAACGGTGAAACACAGTATCCATTCTCTTCTAATGTTCTTCTCTTCAATACTGGGTGGRTTTGGATATCCACCACTCTGAAAAYGTAGGTYCCCAGTAGATTGCSGAGAGTTACTGTACATCTGCACATTTGCTAAAGAACTGATGAGAATTTGAGAGCTTGCAGAGTGTCCCAGGACCTTTAGAACTTGTGTGGAAGTGAATGCTGAGACTACTAAATCTCAGTCCTAAGAGCGTCATAGTCATAACTGCATAGATGGGAAAAAGTCCCAATGTTTTGTGTTTGAAATTTAAGTATGTTCTTCATTTTATGTAGTGCTAGAGAATGGTAGAATAATTTGGGCTGGAAGGGACTTGTTGTGGTACCCTGGTTSAACCCCTGGCTCAGTGCAGGGCCAGCATTAATGCTAGATGAGGTCATTTAGGRTTGTATTTAGCAAATGTTTTTGTTTCCACAGCATCTCTGAGCAACCTACTGCAACACTCATTGTTGCAGCTGGTYTGTTACACTTGTCCTTTCACTCTCTGCTTCCAAGAGTGTGGTTCCATCTTMTCTTTGCTTYCCACTGAAGGTAGCAATAGGACTTCCCCTGGGTCTTTTCACAACTGTCATTCTGCTGTATAGGTCTTGTATTCCAGACACGTCATTGTTCTAATGTTGGTTTTTTTTCTGTGTGTTCTAAGCTCAATGGTGGATGTGTGGAGCACTTTAACTTTTCAGTTTATGCCTGCTTACCTTCAAGATAATCAAACTTTGCCCGTATGTCAAATACCTGATGGAAAGTAAATTCATGCTAGGTATTTTATCTCAGAAAATAAACCAGGTATTTTAACAGAAGTTTGCTATCATCTTTGCAGTAAAGGAGAGTAGAAGTGACTTTCTTTTCCTTTGGGACATTCCCTTGGAGTGRACAAGAACAAGAATGTCTTGCATTTTTGGAGCCTGTATGTTTGCAGTGCTGGGCAGCTTTGCTCCCTGAGCTGTATGTTAGTAGGTTGATATTCTTTGAGCAGTGTCCAAGCAGCTTCAAAACAACTCTTTAAAAAACTCCTGTAACTTCCTTAATCAGAGCCAATACTTTGTAAAGAGAGAGGGGCAGTGGCTGTGCCTTGTATTAACTTACCATCAGTGCTAATCTGCYGAGATCCCTGTGAAATGTTCTCTACTTGTGTTGTCTTTAGTGTAGAAGAGAGCTGCAATTTGTTTGTTTTTCTTACCCCCTCCTAAGGGTTTGGGTAGAATCTTCCTTCAAAACAGCTTTCTTTCCTGTTTAGTCATTTGCCATGGAGAAAATTAGGTTTGAAAAATGGAAGAAAACTATTTCTTGATTCGACATTTCAGGAAACCCAAAGCAGGTAAAAAAGCGTTTCCATTTAATTCAGTGTCCTCTGTTGTCCCGGTGTGTGTGACAAAACTTCTGAAGTGATAATATTCCATGGAAGGTGTTCGTTTTTTTATAGGTGTCTTCTGAATGGAGAAGTCCTTCACTCTTGAGGCTTTTCTATGTTGACAGATTTGTAAACTTCAGGAAATGGTAGTCTTTTCCAGGGTTGCACAGTGCAGAACCTGGCAAGGATGCAGCTTGCATCAGCAGTCTTAATATGCCCTTAGCAGTGGAGTAGACCCTATGTATCCTCTGAGCACCCCTTTCTGGTCATAGCTTGTATCTAGCATTTGTGATTTTTACAAAATGAATGTTAAATAAAAAGAGATAATTTCCAAATGTTTTTTRAAAGCTCACTATCACTGAGCATCCATAGCTTCAAGAAACCTCTTATCAGTAATGCTCTTTGAAGCTGATAAACAATTAAAAATAGACTTGCCAAGTAAAAAATGCAGCCAGGACCCAGACTTGAGTACTTGTACTAAATAAATGATGGAAGAACCTGGGGGGAAGCACTTAARTTCAAAGGGTGTGAAATCCAGCTAGTGTGAAATCCAACACTGCTTGGCCCTCGTCACTGAGTGCAGCAAGAATACGTGCCKCTCTTGAGAATTACTTCTCTGGACTTCCTTACCATTCCCAGGGTTTTTAGCATGTGTGCACGCTGAGGACTGACAAGGATTACAGAAGAGAAATAACGTGCTGTCTTGTAAATATTGCATTTCTCTAAATGTGTAAATATTTTAAGCCTTAATTGATAAGGGTAACAAAGGTTGCTTCAGTGAGCAGAGGCTGCTCTTCCTCAGGGTGGCGAAGATAGAACTGTTAGAGCTGATTTTGTTATTTGATATAAGCAGTATATTCACTCCTGCATTGACAGTGTGTAAGGAGTCATATTTGCTCTCATTTACACCTCTTTAGCAATAAAAACTCCTTCAGTGTGTGATTTGCTATTCCACAGCACAGGAGAAAAAGGCCATCTGAAGTAGGAAGAGCTGGCTCTAAAATGTCATATTGCAGTTGTAATCTGACATGAGGCATCCGGAGCTTTGGGTTGTCAGAGCTGTAAATGCTAAAGAGTTTGAGAASAGGTAGGTAGAGGAGCTTGTAAAATGAGTTCAGTCATCCTGGTGAAAAATATTAAAGCTGATTAAAATATTCCTKTGGTATTGCTTATGGCTCTTTTGGTAAGTGAAGGGGTCCTCAAGCAGTTATCGGTGCTGCTGCTGATAGGGGTGTGGGACTACATATTTTGTTAAACAAGCATTAAACATTGAATACTGCYTTTATTCCTCCCCCCTCCCCCCTTACCTTTCTTTTTTATGTAGTTTCACTAGTTCATCTGTTCTGTTCCAGAGTGTRTTCTGACCTCAGGAGCTGCATGAAGAATAGCCAGCATGAAGAGAACAAATCAGTCCAGGCAGAAGTGCAGAAGCGTCAAGAACATAAATGTAAATTGAGGGGGTTTAAAGTGTGGTATGTGTTCCATGCTGAGGCAGTAGTTTCCTGAATGTAAAGCTTAACATTGTGCTGGTAGAAAACCTCTWGCCATGCTTCTCTTTTGGCTGGCCTGAGTGTTTGGGCATACCAGAGACCTGGTCTGGGTGGAAATAAGTATCTTTTTGGCTGGGTGAGTTCTGGTGTGGATTAGCTTCCTGACCAGTAGCTGCAGTTTTGAAAGTGTTTGTGCTAACATGAGGAATAGTTGGGTGGATGGAGGGAATGAGTGGGCTGTTTAAAGGCAGGGATGGTGTCTTTGCAGCGTTTGTGTGTTTGAAAATGAGGCCTTACTCCGTCCTGGTAGAAAGGGGTTTTTTTCTTCCAAGGTTGAGTGCCTCTGTGGRATTTTGGGKTTTTTTTGCATCATTTKCTTTGARGGTTGATTGTAGCACTTCTAGGGCTTGGTGTATGAGAATATTTGGAATGAGTTGAAATGAATCAGGGGTGTGTGTAAAACAATGAAACCTGTTAAAATTTTGGCATGAGGATCACTTTAAAGGCCTCACCTGGGTTTGGTTCTGTTTGTCTGCTGCAACACTTACTAATTCAGACTAATTTTTCTGTGATTCAGAAGCAAGGATGTCTTAATTTAGGTTCTGGGAGTTTGTCTTGTCTGCCACTCTTCTGCCATAGGTGCTTTCAAAACTCTCCTGGCATTTCCTGTCCCTGCTGCARCAACAGTAAACTGCACCTCTGTGTTTGACAGCCTGACATTAAGTTAACTAGCACTGACTTTAGTTTTACTTATGTGCATCAGGGTGTGATTTGTGAGGTGACTAATAGTGCATGGGCAGCTGTTGTTCATGGGGTAGGACCCATGGTACCATCCCAGGGATAAGCACTTCCTGSTCCTCCAGTTTGAAGCCTGAATTCYCTTGCCCTGGTAAGAGTATCACTACATAATGAGTCCTCGTGCAAAGATAAGAGAAGTAGCTGTTTCCCAAAASTTTATTCTTGGATACTTGTTAGTCTAGATGAGGCCTTAGAGGAAAACAAAATCCAAATGCTTATTATGAAGTCTCTAGAATGCCATGAAACTTGTTGCACAGGTCTTTTTTTTCAGGTGTGGGAGTGGCTGGTGTTGCCATTTTGATATCATGCAACRTGGCATCAGATGGCCAAAGAATCCTGCTCTGCTCAGACTCATTCTGAAGAAACGTCTTTTGCTTTTAGCAGTTTGGCAGTAGCCTAAATGGAAGCCTAAATTAATGTGTGATGAGAGAAATAACCACAGATACTTGTTGATAAGACTTATAATTTTTCCAGTATCTGCCTACAGCATTAGACTTTTTGTGGCAATGTATTTTACAGGCTGTTTAACCTGAGAATTTTTTATTCTCAATTTGATACCTTTGGGTTTTCTGGTGGTCTTTCATGAGCTCCTTCATCACTTTTGCATTATGAAGACCTGTAAAAGGGAGGGACTGATTAGTTTTATGATCTAACATCAGCTAAAAAGAAATTCCTCTGGGACAGCTTCTTGAAAGTATAAATCTTTCTTTATTTTACACAAGATTAAATTGCATGTTTGTGTTTCTGAAATGGACTGTCAAGTTAGCAAAACATGGTGACCTCCTTACTAACTTACAAAGGGAAACTTCTTTTTCAAAATGGTTGATAAGAATATATTTCACTCATATTTCCCAGCTTTCAGTAGAGAATTCTCTGAATGAATAAAGACTTAGTGTCATCTAGTGAGATGCACTAGCAGTTACTGGAAGAAATAGTAAAAAATTAAAACTAATATTTGAAGAATGTTAGGTAGACGTGGAGGGAGAAATTAAGGCAGAATGGAACAAATTTTAAGAATGGGAATATTAACTAATTTGTCCCTACTACCTTCTCAATAGCTCTTTAATTCTCCAMATCTAAAGGAAAAACAAGGAAAAAAATATTCTTCCAGAAATAAAGCCAAAATGCCTTCACTAGTCTGTGTTCTTCATCAAAGCTTCCATTGTCAGGTTACAGGATATCCCAAGTGACTTGAGTATGTGTGGGATTTGTTGTCAGTAACTGCAGTGATTTTTTTTATTTTTTTGTTCCACAATGCAAGTTTCAAGCAGACATTCAAGTTGACATTAATTGTATTTGCTTTTCTCTCCACTGTAGGYTGCAGCTTATTACAGCAGAATTAGCAGTATTAGTTCTGGAAGAGCCATGATCTGGGGCTTTCTGCCACTGTCAGGTGCAAGGATTAAGAGAGAGCTTGTTCAGTGAACAGCTGAGGAAAGATGTGGAATTGAGTTTCCTTCTGGCTTTCTGGGGGCCCCTGGGTATATACTCTGTTCCATGTCTTGTGTGAACACCCAGAGTTCTTGATCCAAAGTGAAAGGTCAGCTTTATTCCAGTAATTGCAGGAGATCACAGGTGTGTGCTGCTCACTGACTGAAAAATAGGGGTCAGTGCTGAATGAAGCTTTTCTCATTGCTTTGCATCATTTCATGAGACATGATGAAATTGGAAAGTGGTCTGCTATGATCCCTGGGCAGGAGCAACAACCAGGAAGATTGGTTCTGTAGGTTATAGGAGGAGCGAGGGGAAAAAAGAAAAGACGGGAAGTAGAAAAATGTAATGGGATGCATTTTGGTTCTAGCACTGCACCAAGCTGGCTGTGGGTGAGGAATGTCCTGTAGCCAGGGACAGGCGTGGCTGTGCCCTTGGGAGYTTGTAGGGGTTGAAGGTAAAATCACCTTTGATAACACCTGGGCCAAAGTGCTGCCTTCACATGAGCGTGAGTTAAAGGTAACTTTGGTTCTAGGTACAACTCATTGAATGAAATAGGGAGGGGTCTGTGATCACAGGTAAGTACTGTGGAGTTCAAACAGCTTGTCCACAAACTCTCTGTGACCTAGAAGGTTGCAGTAGGCTTAGGAGAAAGCAATTTCACTGTAGTGTGCCCTGGATGGATGGCACAGAACGGAAGGACACAGCTCAGTGTAACATCCTAGCTCGTGGAATGCGAGGTTCCTGGTGCTGTGGCTTGCTGGCACTTTGAGCTGGTACTGCAGCTTAAAGTGGCCCTGGCGCTCCCAACCTGTTCCCTTTCCTCTGCCCAAGAATTCACGTGGGGAATTGGATCAGGAACTGAACATGTTCTAACAGAATTAATTGCTTTTTCTCTGCTCTAGTTTTCAGTTGGAATTAGTTCTCGATCRAGTTCATTATGGTGAATTATTCAGTCAGTGTGAAGGATGAAGCTGAGAGCAGCTCTTTGAGYAGCATGTACTGTGTTTACCTGTCTTACAGGGACCATGAAACTAATACACAAGTTCAAAATCTGGTCTCCTGTCTTGTTAGTGAGAAAAAAAGTGGGTTCCTCTAGATATTAGTTTAGTGTAGGGATCCACTTAAAAGCTTTGAATCACTCCCTGGATGAATGTGCTCTTACTGCCTTATTTAGACCAACCTCCCAGCGCRGACACCTTGGTTAGGTAATCTCCACCAACCCTGGCTGTCTTCTCTGATACCTTCACAGGGTCAGCACTCAAGAAAACCATCCTTCTACTACTCTTCATTTTCCAATCGCAGCTGTCATTCCCATAGCTRTTTTATGTATTTCTTGGGGCTTAATCTTGACAGGCCCCTTTCCATGCAGAGAAAAAGCAGAAACATTTATTAACCTGTGGTGAAGTTTGTTTTTCTCTTCTAGGTTTCTTGCTTTTTTGTATGCCCTCTGAGATGCTGAAATATTTCTCAGAATAATTGCTTAATAGTGGGTTAATGAGACTACCCTTTTTTAATTTAAAGCTGCAATGAAGTCCATTTTACTCTTCTTGTTTGCTTTCAGTACCGGTGTTGTAAATGGCAAGGAAGAAATGAGAAAGCAGCTGGAGAGGGGTGTAGCAGTCATTACCAGTGGATATGGAATTGAATTCTGTATACAAATGAAAGCTTAAGTTTTTGCTGTGAAAAAATACTTAGTAAATAAACTTATCCCAGCATTTTAGTATCTCCTGTTGGTAGTAAATCTTTGATGTTTTGCATATGAAATGCACAGCTGGCCTGTTTGGAACTGRTGTATGTCTGTCTGCTTTAGAATAAGTTACGCTCATGCCATGTTCATCTCTTATCAGGGAAGTTCTGCTGGAGGAAATGGAAAGGCTGCCTACCTGTTAAACAGCCTTGTCTTTGGCTATGCCTAGCTGGGAAACTTTACAGAGAAAACATATGGCTGTTTCATGATGGGAAGGAGAATGGCCAGGYACTCCTGCGGTTACTCTGTATCTGCTCATGCCCTTAAATACTTACACAGACATGAAGCAGGAAAAAAATAGAAAAAATGTCCATTGTCTATAGACCCTGTTGGATATATACATTTTTTTWAAATCTTTATCTTGCTTTAAGTGGCATATACAGTAGATAACTACAGACTCTTAGTTGAAGTTTTTATTTATTTGTCTATTCAGCTTTCAAAGGTTCACAGGGAATGCAGGAGAAACTTAAGTCTTCCATGTTCTAKCATAAGGCTTTATTTCCACTCCCATGTAATTTTAATAAGTGGCTAATCTATAAATGTCAAAGCCATGTCAGTTTTTAAGTGGAATCTGTATGTGGATTGAGTTGAATTGAAGGCCTAAATATGTTGCAAGGACATAGGGGTGTTTGCACTAATGTAACTGCTGATACTTTTCATTATTCTGTGAATGCCAGAAATTTGCTGACAACATTTGGCTTCATTGTTTCTGTTGGAGTTTTTAATTCTTTTTTCTCAAGTGAAGTWCATATTACAGCACTCTTCAATTATRTTARTGTGTCCAACAGTTTATTGAGATTGTACCTTGTTTAGCAAATATAAATATTTTTGTGTTATTTGATACACTGATGCAGTTCAGGGATGGTTAATTTTAACATGGCTGAGAGGCAGACAAATACCTCTTTGATAGTAGCTTTATCATAAATAACGCTGCTAAAAAAAAAAAAACCAGGCACTAGCACTAACCATCCCTGTCTCTGGATTTGTACTTTTCTGCACTGACAACTACAGAAAGATATTTTTAATGCTTCTGCAATTCCCTTTAAGTACTAAAAGGGCTTCAAGAGAGSTGGAGAGGGACTTTGGAYRAGGGCCTGGAGTCACAGAAAAGGGGGAATGGCTTCCCACTGACCCAGGGCATGGTTACATTGTTATTGGGTAGAAAGTGAGTGTATCTGGGYTGAGACTGCTGTGCTGCAATCAGTAAGACAGTTGGCACTAAATTWCTTTCTCAAGAACATTTTGATTCCTTTCATTGGAATGAGGTGTTAGTTGTATGACATGCGCAGCACTTCTTATTTGTGCTTGTTTCAGCTTTTTAGATGGGCTGTCCATCAGTTGTCTGAGCAAGCTTAGGTCTGTTGTTTGGACGTCACAAGTCCTTACCTGGCTAATTGGATTGTGACAGTGCACTGAGCTGTTCAGTGGCACCGTGTCTCTTGGTAGAGCCTGTTGAGTGAGCAAGTGTGTAAGGGCTGGCTTGAGCTTTTAAGTGGGAATTGTGTTCTCAGATCTTTGATTTTTTTTTTTTTTTGGTCATTCTCCTTATGGTAGAAGGTCTTCTCTTTTGCTTTTTTTTCAGTCTTGATTTACTGCATCTTTTACCCTGCTGCTATGTTTTCTGTTTTACATTCAGTCATTGTGGAACTGAGTTGTTGGTGTAAGGTAGCAGTGACTGGTAGGAAGAGAGCTGGAGAAAAAAGGCAGAAATAAAAAGTGGAGGGAGACTGCAATTTTTATTCCTAGTGTTCTGCTATAATGGTCTTAGTTGTAGCAAATGACATATATTCTCCAATAAATACAAAACTTGCCTGTGAGATTCACTTTGTGAAAAAGAAGAATTAGGTCAAAGAATAAAAAGTAAGTAAAAAAAGTAACAATTCATTCAAGACAGAGTGATTGCATGGCCTGGCAGTGCAAAGCTCCCTGCAGCAGAGGTGGAGTCTTTGCAGAGAGTTTGTTTCATAGGAAAGTCCCATACATTTTTCTCTCAAATTTAGGGTCCATCCTGTGTCCCCACCCCCCAGCTGGAGAAATTTAAAATTGGTAAAGCTACACTTTTTCAGAAGAAATCTTGGCAGTTTTGTGAGATTTTTGAGCTGTCCAAAACTTCAAGTGAGATGACTCCTGTATATTTCTGTCATTTTATAATAYGTTGTTAATATGACATCCAGAATATTGTAACATTTCCCTTGTGGCAAGAGTTTGGTTTAARAACAGACGTTTTCAGATCTATTTGCTTTGACTGAAAGGAGCAGAATCTAGTGGAGACCTTGAAATAGGCAGGAGTAAGTGCTCAGGCATGTGCTGAGTGTTGGAGGACAGGGAATCTGGGTCAGAATGCAGCAGCAGGCAGGGACAGTGGAAGTGACAGGGTCAGGATGCAGCGTGCACAGGAATAGTGGCAGGGGCAGGCAGGGATAGAGATGGAGGTGCCACGGTCAGAACACTGTGGCAGGCAGGGATGGAGGTGACAGAGGTGGCAGGGTCGGGATGCTGTGGCAGGCAGGGTTGGGATGCAGCGGCAGGCAGGGATGGAGGTGATGCAGAGGTGGCAGGGTCAGAAGGCAGTGGCGGGCAGGAATGGAGGTGATGCGGAGGTGGCAGGGTCGGGATGCAGAGGTGGCAGTGTCGGAATGCTGTGGCAGGCAGGGTCAGAAGGCAGCGGCAGGCAGGGATGGAGATGACAGAGGTGGCAGGGTCGGGATGCTGTGGCAGGCAGGGATGGAGGTGATAGAGGTGGCAGGGTCAGAAGGCAGTGGCAGGCAGGGATGGAGGTGATGCAAAGGTGGCAGGGTCGGGATGCTGTGGCAAGCAGGGTCGGGATGCAGCGGCAGGCAGGGATGGAGGTGATGCAGAGGTGGCAGGGTCGGGATGCAGAGGTGGCAGTGTCAGGATGCTGTGGCAGGCAGGGATGGAGGTGGCAGAGGTGGCAGGGTCGGGATGCTGTGGCAGGCAGGGTCAGAAGGCAGTGGCAGGCACGGATGGAGGTGACAGAGGTGGCAGTGTCAGGATGCTGTGGCAGGCAGGGATGGAGGTGATGCAGAGGTGGCAGGGTCGGGATGCTGTGGCAGGCAGGGGATGGATGGAGGTGGCAGCCCCAGCCCCGGTGCAGTGCTGGGTCTCGCCGCTCGGGGGCAGCTGTGCCCCGCCGTGTAGGGCCGTGCGACAGGAAACGGGGTGCAGAGGTGACAGAGGGACCGCGGGCAGTAGCAGAGTCTTGAGGTTTTTTTTTTTTTTTTTTTATCAAGACGGCTGTAAGAATCCATCCATTCCTTTCATACACATGCATCCCTCGCTGTGAGTGTCTTAAACCTGAGTCTTGCTCCAGGCATTTCCTTGGGCTCCCTGTACACCTGCATTCCTAGGCTGGCAAACTTCCTGACAATGTCAGCCCTATGCCATAATCTGCATATATGCAAGTGACCTTGGTGGACATTAGAATTTTCTGCTGTACAAGTCTGAAATGGTGCCTGCTTATTACTCCACTGTAGGATCATAGAGGACACTGACATTTTTTTGCCTGTTGGCTTGCTTTCATGTGACTGCAGCCTTGTTACCAAATGATACTGATAGCGAATGTGAAGGTCTTTGTGARAGCCCTACCTCTGCTCATAGATGCCTATGCTTGTGTCAAGGTTGCAGACCTCTGCTCAGCACCAGAATTTCATTAGCTTTGCAGATGGGCTTTTGCCATTTTTTCCCTCCATTCCTTGCCCATTTACTACGTTCTTATGTGTTTTTAGCTCTGTCCTTTCTTTTTTTGTTCAGACACTTTTGGTCACCTGGAAAGTCTCTTCTCTCACTGCAGATACTTAAGATAATTGTAAAATACTTTTGCAGTTGCTGTAGGCCAAAGACCAGCTCTGTTCTGATTGCCTGCTGTCTGGTGTTAAGTACTTACATCATCTCGTGTACTTCAGCTGTTTGTCCATATGGATTTGCTGTGACTTGAAAAGCTKATGGGTGGTAAAGGAAAGGAGAGGCGGGATCCCTGCCGGGAGCATGCAGGAAGCCATATGTCGGTATTCCTGGGTATCTGGTGCCCTCTGGAGACTGTGGCTGCCCACGACATCCCAAATGTCAAGACAGCACGTTAATTTATATCCYTAGTCTGGGCAGGCTGAAGAACAAGATGAGCTTTATTGTTCTCACAGCAGAAGTGGAGGATACTAGAAAAGACAGTAGAATAAAAATAAGAACTCTCTAAAAATGATAGCAATTACTTGTCTTATAAATTTTAAAGCTAATGGAGACTTGACAGCTGTGTTTCATGTTTATGTCTATAAGCTTGTGTAAAATCAAAACTCASTACACAAGAATAAGTGTAGATATTTGAAAATTGTATGGGGATTTTAAAGTGTTAAGTTAGCAAAGGAGATTAAATATTTATATTAATTCACTTAGCTGGTCTGAGAGGCCAGTCAGTCTAATGGGAAAGTAAAGAAGTCTGTTGCCAAATCTGTAACTGGATTCAGGAATTCTTTCACAGGCTTCGTAAGGAAGCTGGCTTTTTTGATACTTGCTTCAGCAGTAACATTGACATTGGTACCTTTTAATGCTTAATGAGGGATATAAGAAGTGGTGTCCTGATGCAGGGAAGAAAGGGTTTGGCATGGTTAGGCAACCTCCTTTTATTCTTGAATAAACCTTTYATTTTAACAAAGTAAACCACCTGGAGCAGAGATGGTATTGCAAAAATGCTTCTGTGCTATAATCTTTTCCCCAAATGAAAGGAATAAGACAGCTGCAAAATGCTAATTTCTTTTAGCCCTTATTGCTTTTGAAACATCCTTCCTGCAGAATGAGAATACAGGAATTTAGTATTTTTTCCCCAACTGCAGCAAAGAGCACTGGATGATCTGAGGAGGCAGAAAATCTCAGTGTTATGTTTGCATGCAGCTATTGTCAGAGGTGCAGCTAAGGCCCACCAAAATGCTGTGCTTCTGTTCTGTTGGTTGGTTGTGACTGTATGAATGGATTTAACCCAGATATCATGAGATACCATTAGAATTCACCAGCTCAGAATCTACATCATTAACACTGAAGTAAAATTTTACCTGAGCTGCATCTCTTGCTATGGCTCATTCAGCCAAGGGAGTGCACAATGCATCTTCTGGCTCCACTCAGGGCCCAGCAGTGCCAGAGCAGGAATTGAACTCCAGGCTGCTTACTAGAGACATGCTTGCCTAATTCCTTTATGTCCTTATGTTGTTCAGAGGTGTTTAAACTTAAAGGAAGTAACAGTAGTTTGATATAAAATAAGGACAACTTACATTCTTGTGCTTAAATCTTARTGCTTTTTCTTCCTGGAAAAGTTCTGCAGTTCCCAAATGTAATTATTTCTTTAAGAATTTTTGGTTTTTTGATTTTAAGAGTGTGGTAATTTTGTACCTTTAAAATTTATAGCCAAATACTGCCTCTGGTACTGCTAAGCTAAGTGACATGATTAAAAAAGCTCAGTAAGGAATAATACTGCTGTGGATCTTGCTGGTGRGATTTGTGGTCTTTGAGAAATGGGAACATGAGTATCACTTAATATCTCTTCCTTGCTTTCCTTCCTTTCCAAGAAGCTGATACAGTTGTCTCACTGCAGGCAGTGTTCTGTGATTGCCTTGGTTTGCAGTGGTGATGGGCTCGTGGAGACCTACAGCTCTCAGCTCCTGTTTTCTGAATGTGATCTGGATGAGTTGGGTGTTTCCAGTTGGGCGACTTGTTCTTCTGTGGGGTTTGTGCAGTTGTTAAGTAYGTTGGATGGTGTGCAGCATCAATTCTCTTGTTTTTGCAGCAGGAAGGTGAAATGGAAGGTGAGGCAGTTGACGCTATTGTGGAGGAATCAGAAACTTTCATTAAGGGAAAAGAGAGGAAAACCTATCAAAGACGCCGTGAAGGTGGACAAGAGGATGATGCTTGTCATATACCACCAAACCAAGCAGATGGAAGTGAAGTGGTCCAGGATGTCAGCAGTGGGGTGCAGATGGTGATGATGGATCAGCTGGATCCAACTCTTCTGCAGATGAAGACCGAAGTAATGGAAGGTGCAGTGCCTCAAGAAACTGAGGCTACTGTGGATGACACACAGATCATAACACTTCAGGTTGTTAATATGGAAGAGCAGCCTATAAACCTYGGTGAGCTTCAGCTGGTCCAAGTACCTGTACCAGTGACTGTACCTGTTGCCACCACGTCTGTGGAAGAACTTCAGGGAGCTTATGAAAATGAGGTTTCCAAAGGAGGCCTGCAGGAGGGGGAGCCCATGATCTGTCACACCCTTCCTTTACCAGAAGGCTTCCAAGTAGTGAAAGTGGGTGCAAATGGTGAGGTGGAGACACTGGAACAAGGTGAACTTCAGCCACAGGAAGATCCCAATTGGCAAAAAGATCCAGACTATCAGCCACCAGCCAAAAAAACAAAGAAAAACAAAAAGAGTAAGCTTCGCTACACTGAGGAAGGCAAAGATGTGGATGTCTCTGTGTATGACTTTGAAGAGGAGCAGCAAGAGGGTTTGTTGTCTGAGGTTAATGCAGAGAAGGTGGTGGGCAATATGAAGCCACCAAAACCAACAAAAATTAAAAAGAAAGGTAAGTTCCCCATCTGCAAGTTGATTTTGAAAATGTTTTTGTGGTGGTGGGACCTTGCAATGTGATTGAGGCGAATGAATACATGCAAGTGGGAGGAAAGCAGACATGCCCAGTGCTGCTTGCTCACTGTGTAATATTGCTTGACTGCAGTGTTTCTTGGGCACACCTCCCTTCTTCTCTCCATAGGCTGCCAGGGAGAKAATTTTCCTCAAATATGATACTGTGGCATTAATATTCTCATAMAACTATGATTGAAAAGATTGTTCTATTTGCTGTAATACACATGTAACAGTTTGTGTGCATGTTTTATATCAGCTGCCAATGGTATAATTACTTCTGTGGGCTTTTTCCTAACCTATTGCTGGGTAAGGTAGATAGTGCAAAATACAGYAATAAGTATGCTTGATTTTTGTTAAAACTGTAAGTTAAGGAGCCCTTTTCAGAGTGGAGAAGGAACATTGAGTGCTGGTGTACTARTGAAAATTGAATCCAAACCAGCCACAGGCACTGCAGTTGGATTTAGTGGTGCGTGGTGTGGTTCCTTGCAGCAGTTACACCCCCAAGAATCTTTCCTCTTATGTTGCACAGTAGATCACAGTACTGCCAAAGACTAAWGATGAATTCCTTCATGACCAGGTGTAAAGAAGACATTCCAGTGTGAACTGTGCAGTTACACTTGTCCGCGTCGTTCCAACTTGGACCGCCACATGAAAAGTCACACCGATGAAAGACCACACAAGTGCCATCTCTGTGGCAGGGCTTTCMGGACAGTCACATTGCTGAGGAACCACCTCAACACTCACACAGGTACTCTTGGGTTTCCATATTGTTTTTGTAGGCTCTGATCTGCCATCAGAACAAACAGATTGAAGGTAGACCCCTCCTATTTTTCTAATTCCTCTTATGGAACAAGCTAAAAAAGAGGACTGAGTGAAGTTGTTTTCTATCTGGCCAGGTCAGGTGCAGAACTTACCCTGTTCACAGGTATAAAATTGATTCTGGGCTTGATCTCAAATCACCTGAAGTTAGAGGTGTTCTTTTGCCATTGGCTTTAGCACTCGTATTTTCATCTTTGTATGGTCAYTGCTGTTTGAAGAAAAGTAGGATGACCATGAGGCTGAAATTAACAAACAAACATTAACAACAAAAAAAAACCCTAACTCTAAAGAATAGATTATAAAATGGATGAATAAAACCTATAGCTAGGGAGTTGTAGCACATTTCTGTTGCTCCTTACCAAAGTTTTGGGTATAAAACTACAGGGAATTGAATTGTGAATATACTTAAGCTTGTTGTCCCTTACTGCCAAAAAAAGTGTAATTCATATCCCTCATTTTCTCTGTTTACTGAAGTTATGTCTAAGTAGCTGGTTTCAAATGTGTAAACAAGTGACACAAAAATAAGGGACTCTCTGAAGTCTAATCCTCACTGAAAGGATGTTAATTCTCTAAGATCTTAAATCGATTAGTTATTTATACAAAACCTCTGATTTTTGTGCATTCTCTGATGTTTTAATTTAACTTTTCAGACCATGAAGGCAGTGTTGTTAATTCACTTTAAAAACAACAAATAAAGAAGTCCACAACCAGCACTGTCCCATATTTCTTTTGCCACTAAATCTGTATGTCACTGTCTTCCTGTCTTGCTGCACACCCTTAGGTACTCGCCCTCACAAGTGCCCAGACTGCGACATGGCCTTTGTGACCAGTGGAGAGTTGGTTCGGCATCGCCGCTACAAACACACCCACGAGAAACCATTCAAATGTTCCATGTGTGACTATGCGAGTGTGGAGGTATGGGACTTGTTACAGTGCTGAATGCTTCCTTGTGTGCTTCAGAGCTTGTGCACCATCTGTTACAAACTCTGTTCTTAGGCATTTCCTCTCTGGCCCTTTGGTTGAAAGGCTCAGGGCAAAAGAAGTTACAAATGAGGGCTGCTCTTGGAAGCAAATGGTGGAGTTTCCTCAGTGAATCAGAAAACAGTTTGAGATCACTTACAGAAATCCTAGGTGATATCCATTTCCTCTTTGRAGACAATAATTGTCATTGTTTCTTAAATTATTTGTCCTTTAAGCTGACTGCAGGATTTGTAGCATGCTCCATGTTGAAGGAGACAGACATTTCCTGCTGCAGTGGGATGTCCTTTCAGTCCACAGTGCCTTCCCATTTTAGAAACATGCATTCTGCATATTATCTGTTTATGCCATGAAGGTGTCTGTAGYCAAAACTGATGAGCCTTTGTCTCAATATTGGTGAAAAGCAGCTTTGCTAATGTTAAATGATAGCTTAATTTGCTGGAGCAGATTAGACATTCTTGAATGCCTTCCCTCCATGCAGTATTGTTAGATACTTTATAGAACAGCTTTTATATTGTGAAGGGAAATTTGAGCCAGATGATGAGCAACAGAATTTTTWAAAAAAGGGATGTCTGCAGTGGAAGAAGGCTACAGTGGGAGAGCTTCAGTAGGGACTTAAGGCTTTTTTTTCCTACCCACGCTGTGCCTGCAGTGCTGTCACTTCAGGTCCTGTGGTTTGAGTGCTGAATAAGTTATGTTGCAGAGGTTTTCACAGTATAAATTAGGAAAGAATAACCAAGTTGGTCCTTATGAGGTCATGCTGCTTTATGTAGGCATAACTTGGTGATTAAGCAGCATGATCAAGCTGGAATAGAAAATGCCATACCATTGGTGTTCTTACATTGAGCTGGGTTTGTACCTTCTAAATAAAAGCGGGAGAAGAAAGGAATTAAGCTTCCCCACAGAACTTCTCCGTGTCTCTCCAGGATATTTTAAAATTTTAGGGTGTCTTCAGATGCTGAGATGGCCAATAACAGTGAGGTGAGCACAGAGTCTAAATCAGGCCTCAGTGAGTGTGGGAACAAGCATCACGCAAGACTGGGAGTGAGGTTGAGAGGTGAGGTCGAGTGGGCAGGAGTGAGTGGCTGTGTGCAATGAGAGATTGGCATTGAAATGTGCTTATTTGGTTTCCTGCCTAAAYAAATATAGACTACTTTAAACTCTTGACTGATTTCTGGTACTTCTGGCAATCTGGCCTGCTCATCTGTGCTAACTTGAGTCTTGCTCTTGGCTTCCAGGTTAGCAAATTGAAACGCCACATCCGTTCGCACACCGGAGAGCGCCCGTTCCAGTGCAGCCTGTGCAGCTATGCCAGCAGGGACACCTACAAACTGAAGAGGCACATGAGGACCCACTCCGGTACTGATGCCATGTTCTCTTAGTGTCAGAGTGCTGAGGTTGTGTACAGTGGTGCTGACACACAACAGAACAAATACTATTGTYTGGTTTAATATGAAACCTTTATAAAGTGTGTAGCTGAAGAGAATGTATGATGATTTGTGAGCACTTGTAAACTCATAACCTGATAAAATTACTGCACTGAGAAATGAGCTGGGAGGATTCTGATTTCCAGTTTGACTGTGAGGTGATAAAATGCAGGCACTTGTAGTATGAACAGAAGAAACTGCTTCTGTTTTCAGYGTTCCATTTGAAGAGTAGAGCCATTTGCAGTTTCAGTGTACTTTTAAAAGCATCTCATGCATGTTAGTTCATAAAGATGCTAATTTTTTCTTCAATATAAATAGGACGATTTTAGCACAGAATGCTACTGCAATACCAAATTAATCACATTGCTAAAATTGGAGGGGGGAAAGATGCCCTTTTATGAATACATGARCATTCAGAACCTCCACCCCAAAAAATCTGATGTCACTTGCACTCTTCTGGCAGCCTGCATTTCTCAGAGTAGGAATAATTAACTTCCTTAAGGACTGAATTTCAGTTTCTGTGTAGAAAGATGCATACTGGAGCTAAAACTTCTAGAAAAAGATGTTACTGAGTGCCTTGTAGAATTACTACTTCTGTTGCTGTGTGTTGCAAGTTTCTGGGAGGTTGGTTRGGGCTTCCTGGTGAGATTTCTTTTTAATAAAAGTCCTTGTTCTATTTTTTCCTTTTGCTTCTGAAGGAGAGAAGCCATATGAATGTTACATCTGCCATGCTCGCTTCACTCAGAGCGGTACCATGAAGATGCACATTTTGCAGAAGCACACGGAGAATGTGGCCAAATTCCACTGTCCTCACTGTGATACTGTTATAGCGAGAAAGAGTGACCTGGGTATGTGTCTCCCAATGTGGCCATTTGCTAAAGATAGTACAAAACTTCCCAGCTTTAGACCTCACATAACCCAACTGCTCTCTCTTATCCCAATACATCTGGTAATGCAAAACATGAAGCACAGCTTCACATGTGGGGCTGGTAACACACACTTTTAGCTTACCATAGCTGCTGCAAGTTAGAACAATTTTCAGTTTCTTCTCATTTGAATTTTTTTCCAAGCATGCAAAGTAAGTTACTGTTTGCCCATAGATGCAAGGCATTTATTGAACTTGGACTGAGATTTCAACAGCATAAGGATTGGGATCTGAAAAGCAAGATTACTTGGCTTAACCTCCTGCATATTGGAGCCCATTAAGTTTCATGTAGAGRTATTTTCATCAAGTTAAAAGGTTTGAGTTAGGCCAAGTATTTACCTTTCCAGGATTGGGAGCTGTRTGCTTACAAAAGCCCTGAGTCCTTGCAGTAGGACATTCCTGATCTAGCGAGCAGTACCCAGTGGGATTCCAGCAGGCAAGCTCTTACATTTCTAGAAGGTGACAAACAACACTGTGCCCAGAGCAGCTGAAGGGAAGGAAGGAGCCACGATTTGGCAGAACTTTCTGTCTTCAAACAGAATTATCCAAGTAATGGGAAGGCAGGCTTCCTTCCAGTAAAGACAAGTGCTCCAGTGAGAGGCAGTTTGAGAGGAAGGCAGTCAGTTGATGTCAGGAGCAAACAAGCTGATTTACAACAGAGGAAAACTGATGTTAGCTATGAGGAATTTTTCTTCTAATAATGCTTTAATCTACCCTAAGCTACCTCGTGCAGCTGTGGTATGCTCTTAGTTGGAGGATTTTAAAGAAGTGGCTAAAACCTCTGTCGGGGATTATCTGTTGGTATCCCTGTTGCCTTCTAGCCCTGTCACTCTGACTTCTAATCCTGAAGAAAATCCTGTTTCCCCCAGTGAATTACCTGGCTTCTGGCTGTATCCAGGCAATTCAAGTTAGTCTTAAACATAACAGTCCACAAGACACTTTAGTTTGGCAATCATATGTCATCAAATGTGAGTGTCCTGAATCAGCACAGATTGCAATYACCAAATTTGGAATCCTGTGGAAAAGCTTAATGGGGTTTTTCTGTAAGCTGTTTCTGTCTGGAAGTTGTTCTAGTTGGTTTTATTGCAAGTCTTGCAGGTTTTTGGTTGAATCCTAAATTAATCCTCTCATTGTTTTGGCTGAGCTTGGGCAGGGGGATCACTGAAGGGCCACGGGCTTGTCTTTCATGTTTGGAAGGCCATGGTGGTGAAAGCTTCTGATTTCTTTTTCCTGAAGGTGTCCACTTGAGGAAGCAGCATTCCTACATTGAGCAGGGCAAGAAGTGTCGCTACTGTGACGCTGTGTTCCATGAGAGGTATGCCCTCATCCAGCATCAAAAGTCCCACAAGAACGAGAAGCGCTTCAAGTGTGACCAGTGTGATTATGCCTGCAGACAGGTGAGCTGGGCGACTGGCACCCCTTAGGGCATTAGAACAAGAGCTGAAAATACGGGGTGGAAATCTTAGCTGTTAGGTTTGACCAGCTGTCAAGATCAAATTAGCTGTCTAAATCTTTTGAAGGGTGTAAAGAAAAGTACAAGTGGCCTCTTAGTGTGATACTGTCCTGTTGAGAAGAACCTTCTAATTCATAGCCTTGATGTGCCTGTTGACCAAGGGATAAGAGTCCATATAGGATGGCAGTAGCTAGGACTGAATACACTATCAGTCAAGACGTTCTTGCATTGATATTATGCAATATTATGCAATATTATATTGATATCATCTTGATATTAAGCATAATATTTTGGCCTCATTTTAGTTAAGAATTCACTCTTCTGTATCCATTCATGTGAGTTTCCATTTTTCGTGTCCAGGAGCGGCACATGGTCATGCACAAACGGACCCATACTGGAGAAAAGCCTTATGCCTGTAGCCATTGTGATAAAACCTTCCGCCAGAAGCAGCTTCTTGACATGCACTTCAAGAGATACCATGATCCCAACTTTGTCCCTGCTGCCTTTGTCTGCTCCAAGTGTGGCAAAACATTCACTCGCAGGGTAAGGGAATGTGCTTTGAATTGGGGAGGACTGGGGTGGAATGAGGCTTTTTTAGCCAGCGAGAGGGAAATGTTTACCCAAAAGGAAAGATAGGTGAGGTACAGGGTGAAATATGACTCTTTTAAATAGAGCCCTCCTCTCTGAGAGGAAAAGAGAGGGGAGAGAATTGAGAATTGGTRCCAATGCACATTAGCAGGAGCAATGTGGAAATGCTGCTTTATTCATGAAGTTAATGAATGTACCCATTTCCCCTAAACAATCTCTCTTTAATARAAAAGCAAAATACATAGTTACCAGAAATGTGTTTGCAAATACAGAGCCAGAATGTCTGATCTTCAATGCATKTTTTAATTTTTCTTTTGTTTTTTATCTTTCACTGAGTAGAACACAATGGCCAGACATGCTGATAACTGCTCTGGCCTAGATGGTGGGGAAGGAGAGAATGGAGGAGAGACAAAGAAAGGCAAACGTGGACGAAAGAGAAAGATGCGTTCTAAGAAAGAAGATTCTTCTGATAGTGGTAAGAACAGCTCAGTACCTTCTGAGAATTACAGGCCTATGATTCACTGTGTGTGTTAGCTGCTGGTATGCCAGTTCTGCTGGTTTCTTCTGGCACTTGAAAGCGTATTGTCTGGTTGGCAAACAGAGAATATGATGGTACCTGGCCAAGGACAGGGGGATGTACTGCCTGTGAGGGATAATATAGATCGTGCTGTCCCAGGCCTGTTTGAAGACAGAGTAGTTAAAAAACACTGTCTGTTGGCCTCTGTGTCAGCTGTGCCATTCCTTTCTTGCCTGTGTGGGAAGCTGGTAGKTTTTTTCCGAGTCCCTAAAGAGACTGCTTGGTTCTGTGGTGCATTGCTACAAGATGTTACCAGATCCTGCTTCCCCATTGCTGGGTGGCATGTCCAGACAACTCCACCACTGAATAGCTTGGCTACTTCTCTGGAGGAAGGCTGGCAGCCTCCAAGGGAATGGTGGAGATTAGTGCTATTTGTGAAGGAAAAACTCAGTCCTAGTCCTGTTTCCCGGTAGAGGAAAAACTTCCTGTCTTCAACAGGAAAAACCAAGTAGAGTCTCAAGACCAACCAGTTCAAAGATGATTTTGAAAAAGGAGTGTTGCTGATTAGTCTTTTATGTGGAGTGCTTTRTGTAATTAATCAAGGGGTGTAGGTTGGGAGAACAGCGATATTTCTGGCTAGAGAATGCATATCTGAAATTCTCACGTGGCAAACAAGTTTTCGGATAAGTATGAAAAATGATTTGCAAATCTTGATTCAAAAACTATAGAAATTGGTGCTTTAACTCCTGYTTGTATAGCTATTTGGAAAAATGTGTTAGTAGTGCTAGTGTAACTAATCGTGCATTTAAAATATGAAAAGGTAATGGAGGTGCAGTAAAATAACTGATGGAAGGTGATTCAAACTGTGGGATTCTGGAGTATTGCGGTTCTTAATACCTTATTTGAAGTCTTCCAAATGAGTTTAGCTGTTCCGAGAACTCACATTTCATTTAGTTGATTTGGTCTGGRTTTAAAACAGTTTTTTTGTGGGGGAAGTTGGTCAGAAGTCAGGCTTGTTAATGAGCTGATGAGATGCAGTGAATGATGCTTTGGCTCCGTGGCTGAGGGAATCCCTTCAGCTTCAGTTGAGGTGGCAAGTCTGGGTTTGGCCTCAGGAGTCAATAGCTTCAAKAGCTGTGAAGAATTGAGCAGTGTGAGCTGAGTGGCTGTGAGAAAGATGTGCTAACCACCTGCTTGAGGAATTGCATTATTCACTGTTGTGTTTATTTGGAGATCTGCAGTATCATGATGTTTGGCAGCTACTGAATACCTAAAAACTATGAGCAAAGCTGGGAAGAAACAGACCTATTTATGCTAATGAGGGCAAAAGACCAAATAGTGAATGATAGTTTTGTCTCCTGGCTGCCCAACATTAGACAGAATGTGGATTGATAGACAYTGAGTTGAGGGGAGAATGTAAAGAACCTCTGAAAAGGTGGGACCTGAGAAATCCAGTAAATAAATTTCTCATGGGAAATATCCCTTGAGTGACTATAAATCATGCAGTATCTCCATGTCTCAGCGTGCATTGGGGTTTTTCCCTTTAGTCAGGTAAAAAGAAGTATCCTCATGGCTGGTGTATTCATGAGCAAAGCCACTCCTCTAGTGAGCAGCTTTAYAAATTTAAGAGCTACCATTTTGCAATTATCTATTTGACATCTCTMACTGCTTTTTGTCTGCTCTGGTTTTGCCCAGAGTATTCTGAAYGTGTCAATGAATTTAAGGAGTGTTCTGAAGAATGCAGTGTAGAGCTTGAGGGCTGGGAGACTGGCTTTTGGATTCTTGTTGTAGTTCTCATGTTTCACAGAGATCCTGGAGTGGCTGCTACAGTTTTTTACATGGGATGTAACTCCTTTATTCTCCTGGCCCTCTGTTTTCCCCATTCTTCTTGAAATCACTTCATCCCCTCCCGTAAAACATCCCATAAGTAGTCSTGTGTGATCCAAAACTGCCTTGCCCATGCATCCCCATTGTGTGTCCCATCCCCACCCAGGAATTCCCCAACACCCCATAGTATCAAAGGTGATCTCAAAAGCTGCTTCCTGTGACTCACTGGGTTTCACACCTTGTGRCTCTCCTGGAAGTAGTCTGAACAAAAAGCTGCTCCTCAGAAGTGATGAATCTGGGTTCCCACCCTCCATTATGCAATGCTGTGCACCTCTGGGTTGTGCAGGTGGGACTTGGAAGGCCTGCTGGACCCTCTGATGGGCTTGGGAGTAGCCCATCCATGCCTTATTTAGTCTCCCTCCTGCTGTTGTCTCTGASCTCCTTTGTGGATATGCAGAGTAGCATTTATCACATAATCTTATATAACTAGATTTCCTTTTGCTTTCTGAAGGACAGCTTGTTCCCTCTAAGTGAGGGTAGTAACAGTCTGTGGCAACAATTTCTGAACCAGGGCCTTGTTTGCCTTCTTTTTAGCAGAGTTGGCTCCTTTTGGATGGGAATTGATGGCGCTTTTCTGTAGATTGATGTTTTATTCTTGTTSAGACTGAAAACTTACCTGAGATCCTTCCTTACAGAGGAAAATGCTGAACCAGATTTGGATGATAATGAAGATGAGGAGGAGACAGCTGTAGAAATAGAGGCTGAACCAGAAGTTGAGCAAGAGGCTCCTGCACCACCTCCCAGTAAGAAAAGAAGAGGAAGACCACCAGGCAAAGCTGCCGCCCAACCAAAACAATCCCAGCGTAAGTCATGAATTGAAGCTTACATTACACTGCTTGCTTGAACACCTGTTTCCTTTGTTTTTTCCACCTTTTTCTTTGCTGTAGATGTGGTCTCTTCAAATGAGATTTCTTTAAAAGTAGATAACTCTACTTGTTGCTACATTGCCAAGGACTCACCTTGAAATTAGTTGCAAGGGTTTCCTGGTCACAAGGGAACATGGCCACTTCAGGCCATGCTAAAAAGAAAGGATGTTATTTTTTTCTTCAGTATTATTTCATTTCATACTGCAAACTGCTCACTTTTTTTTGTACCAGTTGTGGTGTCTCTACTGCCATACAGTCCCCGGGAAAGCAGCTGTCAGTAAAAACGTCAAGGTTTCTTACCCGGGCAGCTTTTGCAGGTTTTGCCACAAACAAAATTGCTTCAGGCTTTTAGTTCTGAGCAAGGACCAGTGCAGGTGTTGTTTCAGCTTTGCAGATATGTCCTTAAGAGTAGACATTGTAACTGTGTAAAGTCTAAGTAAATAAATTCTAGTCTTAAAGTAGGTGGGGTAAATTAGTTCCTTCAACGAGGTAGTGGCTTCCTCAGTGAGTTGACTGTCTGCTCAGTGCTACAAAGCATGGTCTGTGTTCTCCCTGGAATTAGAATGTGAAAACATTTCATGCTGAATTTGTCACCAGCATTACTAAATTCCCCTGAAGTTTTGTCTTAGGCCATATAATGATATGGGGTTTGTTTTTGTTCATTACTCTACAAAATCCATTGTTTGAAGAATGTTTTAGTCTGAAAATGCACACTGGAACTGTGATACTGCGAGCCCATCTTTGTATAGGGGCAAGAAAATAGATGCTTGATGCTTGGGTGAGTGAGAKGGGTGTTGAATTGCTCCCCACTGATGTGGCCATGCTTGTGGGCCTCACCTTCCCTCTCCATGGAAGAGTCTTAASAACCTACCAAAAAGCTGCTTGAGGCATGCAGGCCAGCTCTGGAAACAGTGAAATAATCTGTTTCTTCCCCCCTCCTCCTTTGTTTTTGCCCTTCTAGCTGCAGCAATCATTCAGGTTGAAGACCAGAACACTGGTGAAATTGAAAATATTATAGTTGAAGTGAAGAAGGAACCTGATGCAGAAACAGTAGAGGAAGAGGAGGAAGCTCAGCCTGCTGTAGTGGAAGCTCCCAATGGAGACCTCACCCCTGAGATGATTCTCAGCATGATGGACCGGTGATGGAGGAAGACCACGCTGGCTGACTGAACTGGCCTGGGCTGTGTTTAAGCGGCTCAAATCTATTTTTTTCCTTTAATCTTTTTTTCTTGGCTTTGGGAAATGCATCATTTTAGACCATTTTACCAAACATACTGGGAAATAAAACGATGTTAGAATGTGATTTAACTAGAACTTGCTGTTTTATGTTAGCATTACAGGATCATGGAACATTAGGAAATATTTTGGAGTCCTTGAGGGTTTCCTGTGAGATGCTTGATTTAGTTTTGCTCTGAACTGCATTGTAAAGCTGGTCCAAGGGCCGTGTTTACATGCATCAAGTTTTAATATACAAAAGYGGAAGCCTTGACTAGAGTATGTGGAAAACCACTCCGGACTTGCCCTTCCAGTTCCCAGAGTCCTTGAGCCTCTTCTCTCAGTAGTGTTTTTAACTGTAAATGCAGACTTGGGAGGGTTCTAGACTTTTGAAATGTTTTTTTGTTTTGGTTTTTTTTTTTTTTTTTTTTTGCTTTTTCCCACTGAGTAGCTCCGGTTCTCCAAGTCAGCTGCACACGGTAGTTTTGGCATGCTCCATCTGGTTTCTGTCCTTAATATGCTTTGCTTTCTGCAAAGCATTTCTGTAATGGTCAAGCTTGTAAATAACTTTTTTTTTACATTTTAATCTTTTTCCATTAATTAAGAGGTATGCAAAAATGCAGTTTAAATAAACCCCAGTATTCTAATTCCTTTCAAACTAAGTGACAAGAAAATTGATAGAGTGTAAATGTTGGAAAAACTGTTGATAACGTAAAAATGTACCCAGACTATTGCTTGCAGAACAAGAGAAACCCACATGTGAAATCTGGTTTTGAAGCACAAAAGAATGGTATYTTATAGAATCTTAGACTGGCTTGGGTTAGGAGGCACTTACAGACCATCTAGTTCTCCCCCCCTGCCATAGGCAGGGACACCTTTCACTAGACCAGATTCCTCCAAGCTCTGTCCAGCCTGGCCTTGAACACTTCCAGGGATGGGACAGCCACAGTTTCTCTGGACAGCCTGTGCCAGGGCCTCACCATCCTCACAAGGMAGAATTTCTTCCTCATAGCCYATCTAACTCAGCCCGCTGTCAGTTTAAAGCCATTCTGTGCTGTCCTGTCTCTCCATTCYCTTGTCCRAAGTCCCTCTCCAGCACTCCCTGCAGGTTYTGGAAGGCCAYAATTAGGTCACCCCAAAACCTTCTCCAAGCTGAATAACTCCAGCTCTTTCAGTCTTTCCTCATAGGAATGGTGCTCCATCCCTCAAATCATGTTTGTGGCCTCGTCTGGACTTGCTCCAACAGGTCGATGTCCTCTTTGTCCTAGGGGTCCCAGAGCTGGATGCAGCACTACAGGTGGAGTCTCACCTGAGTGAAGCAGAGAGGCAGAATYCCCCCTTTCCTGCTGCCCACAGGGCTTTGGATGCAGCCCAGCACACATGGCTGGGGCATGTCCAGTCTCACCCACCAACTCCCCCAAGTCCTTCTCCCCTCAGCTGCTCTTGATTTGTTTATTCCCAGCCTGGATTGATCCCAGGGCTGCCCAACCCAGGTGTGCCACTGTGCACTGGGTCTTGTTCAGCCTCATGAGATTCCCATGGGCTRCTTGTTGAACTTGTCCTGGTGCCTCTGGATGGCCCTGTCCTTCAGGTGTGTCACTGCACCCTGAGCTTGGTGTCATCAAACTTGYTGAGGGTGCACCCRATCCCTTCATCTATGCCATTAATGGAGATTCTGAATAACACTGGTCCCAGTATGGACCCCTGAGGGACATCATTTGTCACTGCTGTCCATTGGGACCGAGCTGTTGACCACTGCCCTCTGGATGTGACCATCCAGCCAATTTGAAACATAATTAACCTTCTTTTTGAGTTATAATTTCACAAATACATTTTCTTTGCTCTATCTTGTAGTTGTATTTTGTGTTTATGAATCCTATGTTAAGACAAAAGTGGTGATTTATAAGTGGGTCACTGCAGCCCTAAACCTGGGCCAGGAAATTTTATCAATAGGTCAGTAATTCTACAATTTCTGAATCTCTGATAAAGACAAAAAAAGGAATAATGTGAAATAAAAATGATGCCTGTATATGAAAATGTCACATGTTAAAATATGTAAGCTTTTTATAGAGCCTCAGTCTTGCTGATTTCAAACAAATTTTTCTTCTATGTATCGCTTTTAAGAGAGCTATCAGTTTAGCTATCAGACTCTAGGTTGATGCATTTTTGTACTTAGCTGTACTGTGTGATATTTTTCATTATTTTAGGAAGCCAACATGGGAAAAAAATACTGTTATAAAATATGTAATGGGGTTTGAAAGCTGGGAAGGAGAATATACTGCTGTACAGCTAATAAATAATAACGGATTAACACGTGTGCTCACTGGCTGCTTTCTTTGTGTACATCAATGGTGCGACCTGGCAGCTCCAGATGGAAAAGYTGCTCTTCCAGAAGGATGCTGTCAACAGGGACCAGCTCCTCTCTCTGCCCTGTGCCGAATGCAAGGTACCTGTCCATGACCTTAAATCAGGRTATGATTCCTTGTGTGAAGAGGGGAGATGCTGTAAAATGCAAATGTTGGTGTTCACAGCTTGAGCTTCGAGTAACATGGGAGTAGTTGTTACTTCTGTTTGTTTTGGCTGTGGATTTAAATGGTTGTGTCTGATGGTTTTGTTAACAGGAATATCATTTCCATTTCATCCTGGAAAACGGGACTGGTACTTTGGAGGAGTTTCTGTGGTGTGTTTGTTTAGTCACCTGTGACAGCAGCTTAGGGAGCCAGCTGTGGGCAGTCACTGCAGTTCARTAGAGCCTCCCACTGCTGGTACAAGAGTCACTGCAAATGACACTCTTTAGAATAACCAAGCATGAGAGTTGATAAGTCTAGCTCTCACTGGTTTGGTGACTTGTTTTCCCTGGTCCTGAGAGATGGTCYGTCTATRACTTGCCAGGAAAAGCTGMAGGTGGAAGCCTGGAGTCCTGAACRGGATGGAGGCTCTTTGCAGCAGGTGGGAGAGGTTGGGTAAGGGCTGCTGCTGTGAGGAAGAGTCAGGTCTGGCCAAGTAATGGGTGAATCCTCACGTGTTTTCCCAGCTGGGAAAGGAGCTTGTGTACTAACAAGCCAAAGATGTTTCAGTCTGAGACAGTGCTGAGGTGGTTTTGCATAAACCTGCAGTTAGGGARACTGGTGAGCTGGAAAACCAAAGGTGTCCTTGGGATCTGTGAGGAGAACCATCATCTCTGAAACCCTGTGTGCTGACAGGGGCTGTGAAGGATGGTGCACCCTGCTCCAGCAGAGACCTCCCTTGGTCTGTGAGTGTTCCATGCACAGCACCTCATGCTGTTGTAGGCCTGGGTGGCACCAAAGCATGTGCTGCAGCTCTCCTGGAGTTCACAAGAGCTGGAGGAGATCTCTGTATGAGCAGCCTATGGGAGGCTGGAAGAGGAGAGTGAGATGTTACTTGTACAACGACCACAGGTGTGGTTACTCTTGAGTGGCCTCTGTACTGCTTGTCTGAGGAAATACCATCTGAGGAACRACTTCTGAGCAATTTTTTTTTTATTGTGAAGTGATTCTAGAACTTCYTTCACAGAGCCCAGCAAAGGTTTCGTGGGGATGAGGCTGTCACCCTGTGGCCATCCTCCTTTTTTCCCCAGCCTGGCGTGTTACCTTGCGATCTGCTCAGTTGACCTGGTTTCTCTGCTTGCTCAGTCAATGGTCCTGTTATGCAGATTGGCTTTTATTTGATCTGAGCTGGGGCTCCTGCCTTGGGCAGGGATCTCTGCTTGTGTGCCTCCTCCAGGCTTCCAGTTTGCCCTTGGAGGAGCTGTTCTGGAGAGAGGCAGAGCAATATCCCAGCCTGCTCCTGAGGACACGCATCCAGGGCAGCATCCAAAGCCTGAGTATGGACAGAACATTTCTGCTCAACCCAAGAGCTGCTATCAGTGCTGGAAAAGCTGRGCCTTGGGCAGTGAGTGAAAAGCCAGGACTGGGATGGGTCCAAGGAGCATCTCAGCCTCTGCCAGGGGCTTGGCCTGGCTGCCATCCCTGGTGCTTGGGCTGCTGTCCTCTGCTGGACACAGAGAAGGTGGCTTGCTCTGGACATCAACATCCTGGCCTCCTCTCATCCTGGGTAAAACATCCTGGATCCAGCCAACTCTGTTGCCGGTGGCCCATGACTCCACTGGGTGGTGAACACCCTGTGCCCTTCCGGGTGCTCATCCATCCGCTGGAGTAGCTCAGCAGGTTTGAGGAGGTGCCTCAGCAGAGGTTGGTCCCTGCCCTGAGCCATGTTGTCCCCAGTCACCTCTTTGAAAAGAGCTGCTCTGTGCTGTGCTTGGGCTCTGTGAAGATGCCGTCCCTGCAGGGAGATATTTCCTGCCTTCGCCTTCACACAGATGGTGGCTTCAGAAGCGCTGTAGCCCCAAGTGCAGGTGGCAGGAGGGCAGTGTCACCCATCCCTTCCAGGGGCCACCTTCTCCTGAATTATTCTATCATTGGGAAACCTCTATGAGCTCCTGGTTGGCAGATTGCAGCCTGGAGCTTGGAAGTTTGTCAAAGAGGGGGAATTTAGGGGCAAAAGGCAGCTGATGCCCTCCACCCCAGTGGGTGCTGCTCACAGGGACCCGGGCTGAGAGCAGCTCTGCCTCTCCCTAAGCACCTTTCCTGAGGCTCTAACAGGGCTAAGCTGAGCCAACATGGGAAATACTGAGTCCAGGGAAGTTCTGCAGCACTYTGTGGGACACAGGAGATCTTCCTGGCCCAGAGCCTTCCTGGATGAGTAGCGTGATTGATGTGCTCAGTCCTGTTGCTCCAAGGAGGTCACCTGGGTTCTCCCTCTCATCCTTGCTTTGGGACAGCAGTTTTGTCACTTTGGCTGGACTCCTGGGGCGTTTCTGCTCTGRAAAAGGCCTTTCTTCAGCATCCCAYYGTGGACACCRGCATCCATCCTCTGGAGAGCAGCCCATAGTGGGCACCAGCATCCGCCCTTATTAAYTCCCCTTGTGGATTCCCAGTGCAAGGTGATGGGGCTGGGCTGACTGCCCRATGCTGGGAAGGGTCCACTTGCCTTTACCCCACTCACCGGCCATCTTCAGGCAGAAATAGGTCCCCATGGAGCACCTCGGGATGGGGAGAGGTSATGGATCCTCGATGCTGGAAGGCTGGAGCTACGGGGAGATGCTGCTGCTTCGTGCCGGGAGGCACCGGAGGGGCGTCCTGCTCACCCAGGGGAAGCCRCACGGGAGAAGAAGGGTGCTGGGTAGCGACGCCCTCTCCTCCCGGCGGGGCCGGTGGGCCGTGGGCACCGTCGCTTTCATTTCTCTTCTCTTGCTCAGGCGGTAAATCTCGCCTGACGGGGCAGGAAGAGGCACCGGGAGGGGGAGGAGGCACCGAGGCGGCGGCGCTGCCGGTTGGTAACCTCAGCGCTTCCTCCCGGCAGGGTGCCTCTCCCGAGGCGCCCAAGGATGCTGCCCTGACACCCGCATCCCCAGGCAGGTGATCCCGCCGTCCCAACCATGGCYGCGTCCCCCGGAGGGATCCCCGCCGAGCTGCAAGGTAAGCATCGCCCGCCGCCGCTCTGCCGGGGCATCGCTGCCACATGGAGAGCACCCGGACAGGGCCTGCTTGGCCCAAATTTGCCTSGCTGGGTTCGGCAGAGCCGCTTTCGGGTCCTTCAGCAGCAGCAGCTGAGGTTCAGGGGGTCCAAGCTGTGTCTGGGGGTTCCTCTTGTTCACAAAACTCATTTGCCTGATGATGGAGCTGGGACCAAGAGCATCCCCACGCACCCTGCTTCCTCAATGATGGGATTCTGCACAGCTCAGGCTGCCCAGTTTGTGGGTGCTGCTCAGTCTCATGGGTTTGGGGTTCTGTGGCCATTTAGGGGTCTCCAGCAGCTCCCCAGGAAGGCACAGCCTGCAGCTCAGCACGGGGGTGTGAAGTACCACTGCTCACAGCCTTCTCTTGACTGATTAAAAAAGGAAAAGGCCACAGAGATTTTGGGGTCCTTCAGCCCCATCAGCCCCAGCGAGGCTGGCAGTGAGGGGGGAAGGAGCTGTGTCACCGTGTCCCCACAGCCACACGTCCCGGCTCTGTCAGGGTGGCTCTCGGGGGTCTCGGTGTCACTGTGCAAGCCCGGTTTGCSGTGCACAGGGATGGGCAGCCGTGGCTCTGGTCCTGTTTGTCCCAGCAGAGGTGTGAATCGGGAGAGGCAGGGAGGTGCTCGAGGCAGGAGCGATGCCTGCACTGGCCCAGTGGCCGTGGGAGTGGCCAGTCTGTGAATTTGGGGAGGTTGGCACATGTGAGCACCCTGGCTGCTCTGTAGAGAGGAAGGACGTGGGTGACCAGCTGCTCCCCAGTGGTAAATTTGGGAAGGAAGGAAGGGAAATCAGGGTTCTCTTGTCRCTCAGTGCCAGCTCCCAGTGAGTGAGGCAGGACAGGCAGTGTGAAGCAGTGACCCCAAAGMCCTGTGGGGAGGTGGGTGCACCACCTGAGCACCAAAGCTGGTGAAGAGGGTGGCTTGTCTGAGAGCAGCCGGGCTCTGGCTGTCAGGTGTGGAGGGARAGGAGATGGTTCAGGTGGAGACAGCATCCCCAGGGGCAGCAGGGCGTGTGGGAGAGGACCAAGGAGACTTCAGCCACCTCATTTTAWGTGAACATGTGTCATTTCAGAGGGCATCACCGCCTTCCTGGGGACAAAGAAGGTGCTCCTGGTGCTGAGCATCCAGCTGCAGGTGAAATCCAAGTATGACGACTTTATCCTGGTATGTGCAGGGTTCGGCCTGTTTCCTGCCTTCCTGCTTTCCCCAGGAAGCTCTCTCATGGCTGCAGTGAGGGACAGGGGTGGCTCCCATGTCACCATGGTCCCTTGTCACACCTTGCCTAGGTCCTGACGCCCTGGCGAGCCTTTGTGCTGCTGGTGATGCTGCCGGTGAGGGTGAGTGTGTCACTCTGTGTCCTGGCACTGTTCTGGGGTTTTGGGGTAGCTTGGGCTACCAGGGTGAGTGACCCGTGAGTCACCAGGGCCACTGGGTCTGGGGAGCCCTCAGCAGCAGGATGAGGAGAGGGATGGGGGGAAGGGGAGGGGGTCTTGTTTGGAGGTTGGTGAAGGGTGGGGCCAAGGCTGAGGCATGGGGAAATGTGGGAGTTGGGGGGAAACCTTGGGTTTCCTTTCTCCRTCAGGGCTGGGGGTGATCCTGCTCCTCTCATCCACAGGTTCACAGCAGCTTCAGCTTCCTGGAGGTGAGGGAGATGATGGTCCAAGAGTCCAGCGTGGTGAGTGGCACTGACAACTGGGACAAACCCAACTGGGGCCCTCCCCCCCCTTCTGCTCCCTAGGTCCAGAGCCACCACGGGGTCTGGGGGTGTTCTGGGCCCCTGTCACACATTCAGGGTCACCAATGATGACCCCTGAGAGCTCCATGGGGTATTTGTCCCTGTTCCACCTCTAAAGAAATCCTCTTATGGCCTCATCAAGGGTGTTGCCCTGGAGCTGGAGGTGCAGGGAAGGCACCCAGGGGTGCTTGGTGGGAGCCTGCTCTTCTCGCCCTCTGACATCCCCAGACAGAGCCTGGCCATGGCACCTCCCACTCGGCAGGGACAAGGTGACAAACGGCCACTGACTTCCCAAGGTGAAGACGAATTTAGCAGGAGGGTGTTTTAAACCCYGTTAATCCTCTTAGAGAGAGGCGGGCACATAGGACAGATGTGGCAGTGGGAACCATGGGAGAGAGGAATTGGATGTCAAGGCTTGGATGTRTCGGCCAAAACAAGGCTGTGGTYCTTGTTAAAATCCTGCCTGRTCCTTGTTAAAATCCTGCCTGGTCCTTGCTAACATCCTGCCTGGCTTTTTCTTGTTAAAGCATCAGCAGCAGCCGTGGCCTCATCCTCCACACAGGGTTTCTGCTGCTCAGCAGACCGAGTTCCAGGAGAGAACTGAAGGATCTGGGCAGACCCAGAGGGTGCAGGGGGTTGAAACCTCAGTGTGGAAGGGGATCTGGACAGCCTGGGATCTGGACAGCCCAGGGCTGTTGGTGTGCAGGCAGTCCCACGCTCTCCTGCCTCCACAGCCCCGGGCAGTGGCAGGAGCGCTGTCCTCGCACGATGCCAGCAGATAATTGTCATCTTGCTCCCACGCCTCAATCAGCGTGTAATTAAATCAGGGAGCATGTTGCCATGGGATTTGTTTTCCCCCTGGTAAGAACCATAAGCTAAAAAGCCCCAAACCCCGATTAAATAAATTCAGGGAGGAAACTCCCATCCTCCAGCTGCAGCTGCTGCAGGCAGAGACAAGGCTGTTCTCACCCCACTGCATCAGGCTGCCTCTGCCTCAGCTTAAGTTGGATTTTCAGGAGGTTTATGCCTTGTTCTTGCACACTTAYGTGTTTTATCCTAAATTCCTGGTGCTTGYAGCATTCCCTCCATTCACGGTGCTSTGACTGGGTTGGCAGTGAGGAGCTGATGGCTGTCACTGTCGTGTCTGGGGGCTTGGGGACGCTGTGTGCTGCCAGCTCGCTCAGGCATCTCTCGTCCYTTGGACCCTGCAGGTTGTCATAGAAACAGATGCAGCGTCTTACGCCTTCCGGTTCATGTCCTTGGATGATTTGGAGCAGGTTGTTGTCCATGTCACCATGTCACTTAAGAAGGTCTTTCCAGACTCATCCCTTGGGTAAGGGTCTCCTGCTCCTCAGGGGTGGTTTTGTAGGTACCAGGGCAACCTTTTTGGCCAGAAAAGCCTCAAATTGGAGAATCCAAATGGTTTGGGTTGGAAGGAACATTAAAGRTCATCCAGTTCCAGCCCACCTTGCCATGAGCCAGGACACCTGCAGCTAGAAAATCCCAAATATAGGATGGGTGCACAACAGTGCTTTTAGCAGGAGAAAAACTGCATGGATGGAGGCAAGACCCTGCACCCTGAGTATTTCTGGCCACCCTACACACAGGGGTTGTAGCCAAGCATGAAGKGGTGGGGATGCTCTTCTCCTGGCCCATCCTGACTCATCCCACTGGTCCTTCCCCAGGASTCTGCTCAAGAACTGCCCCCCCAGCCTGTACGAGAGGATCCAGCAGATCACGGACTCGCTGGAGGAAATGCTGCAGAGCAACCCTGGGCCCTGTGGTGAGTGCTGCCATAGCCTCCCTCAGGCACAGCAGGGAGGGTTGGAGCACCCTGGGGATCCAGCCCTGCACCCATCAGCACCAGCTCTGCTGACAGCCCCCACCTCTGCTGGCAGGGCACCCATGGTGCCTTTGGAGCCCTGCTAGTGGGGTCTGCTGTCCACCAGCCCACCCCATCCCACAGGGAAGGAGCACGTTTGAGGGGATATAGCCCCCCAGGAAGGAGCAGCACAGCAGACAGTAATGCTCACTATCTACCTGCAAGGACCTGTAGCTGTGGATGCTTCTACACAGCTCACATGGCACCAATGCAAGGCCAGGAGCGTCTCCTGTAGTCTGGTCTCCATCATCCCCACAGCAACGTGCCTTGCCTGGTGTCCATGTCAGTCAAACCAAGCCAGCCACAGCCCACCRAGCTGGGCTATCATTTTGGGGCTGACAGTGGCTCTCACCCCTTTGAGGAGGGAAGGGGGGAACCCTCAACATCCCTTCTGAGTCCCTGTCACCCCTCTCCTGTTTCCCACTCATCCCAAAGTTCTCCTCCATGCTCCCATGGGAAGGTCTGGCCCAAGACTGCCTTCTCCTTGCAGGGGGATTTTCGGAGACCTACGCTGCTCTGTGTGATTACAACGGCTTTGCCTTCCGTGAGGAGATCCAGTGGGTGAGGCAGGGGCACTGTGTCACCTGGRGGGTGGGGAGGCAGCTCAGGGGTGCCTCATGGAGCTGCTGGGGCTGGGACAGCCCAGCGTGGCCTGGCTCGAGTGCCCCCTGCTCCTTGGTGGRCTGGGATCAAAGTGCAGGTGGTAGTGGGGCGCTTTGGGGTGTCCCCCAGAATGTGACCTGAGGGGAGCCCTGGGAATCTGGGACGGTGCTGGGTGTCCCGGCAGAGGAGAATCCTGTTGGGACCCGGCCATAGCAGGACCTGCTGTCCCCCTTCCTCTGGACTCTGAGCCCAGCCCAGCTCTCCCCACATCCCCACCAGCCTGGGGTCACCTTCTGTCACCTTGTGACCATTCCCTGCAGAAAAGGTTCAACACCYACCAATCTGTCCCACCAAGCTGGGACACGTCCCCTGTCAGCCAGAGCACGAGGGAGGGTTTTAGGCTTGGGATTTAGGCAAGGAACTCCCCAAAAGAGGCTCCCCAAAGGCTCAGCTCCCTCCAGCAGCACCAGGCACCTGAGCCCTCCCCAGGAGCAGGTGCTGAGCCTGATCCATGTGTCCMTCCTTCTGGGAAGGACGTGGACAACATCTACCACAGCCAGGACTGCCGGGAGTTCAACCTGCTGGACTTCAGCCACCTGGAGAGCCGGTGAGTCCCCCAACTGCACTGCCTGCAGTGTCCTGTGCCTCACCAGAACCCATCCTCACCCTCCCTGTCCATCCTGGGGGTCCCAACACTTTCTTCTGCCCTCGTTAGAAGYTTTTACACGCTCCAGGGATGCCACATCTGCAGCCTGACACTCCCCCGCACCAAACACTGAGCCCTGTCCCATGGGGCAGCAGCTGAAAGTCCAGGCAGCCTCTCTGCTCATTTTTAACTCTTAAATCAGCCTGGGAGCAGTTTATGGGGCTGAAAACCCGACGTCACGGAGGTTTCTCGCAGCTCGTGGCTGYCATGTGTTTCCTTATGCAAAGCAGCTGCTCACCACCCCAAAACTTGTGCTGCTCCCTACCAGCCCCCAGATCTCTGTTACAACCTTGGTATCACCTAATTATAGCCTGAGAGTGGGGCTGKGAGCCCCAGCTGTGCCTGGAACTCTCCCTGCAGGCTCAGCCACRTCTCTGTGCCAAAGAAGATGGAGCAAGGGCTCAGCTCTCTGGGGAGGAAACTGCCAGGCTGGGCTGCAGCRAGAGTTTTGGACTGAGTGTTTTGGGGAACAGAGGATCTGTGTTCATTTGGCCAAAAAGGAGACMGTTTTAGAGATGTCTTTGGATGAGGAAGTAAAAAAGAAACTTGTTTCCATTCRAGCAAAACCTGTGGTGTTGCTCACATGAGAGCTCAGAGTTTAGAAGAATTTAAACCCCTGAGGTTTAGCTAGAAGCATGCAAATATTTTGATTAATTTTTTTTTTCCCTGGGGGGATAATCAGGGGAAGGTGATTTGTGTCTGTGGGTTGCTYTAAACCCACAGTCCCCATTCTGTTGGACGCTGTGTTGGGGCACGTTGAGGTTGGGTGTCGGAGCCCCTCAGGTTTGGATGTTTTGGGGCACCATGGGWTGGGTGTGCTCTGGCATCCTGGGTGTCCTGGGGCACTCCAGGCATCCTGGTGCACCCTGGGGTTGGGTGTCTCAAGTCACCCTGCAGTTGGGTGTTTGGGTCACCCATTTGGGGACCATCCTTGGCTCATCCYGACCCTTGACTCCCTTGTCCCTGTCACCCTGCAGGGACGTGGCTCTGAGYGTCGCTGCCTTGTCCTTCAACCTGTGGTTCACCAAGCTCTCCTGCAAGGACTTCAGGCTGGTGAGTGCTGCTGCTGTGGCTCCGGGTGCACCAGAGGTGGCCGGGTTCCCAGAATGGCTTTCTTCTCCCCTGGCAGAACCAGGAGATTTCAGAGCAGCTGCTCTACATGCTCAGCAAATCRGTGACGCTGGAGGAGCTGGTGCTGGAGAACAGTGGGTTGAAAGCGTGAGTGGAGGTGTGGCAAGGCAGGGATGGGATGAGCAGGGCCTGGGCAGCCTGGTGGTGCTTCCCTCAGTGCGTGGGGCAGGGTGGTCCATGCCTGGACCCTTGAGATGGGGATGCTCATGGCTCCATCCCCTCTGCTCCCTGGGACCCCCCATKGCCTGGGAGGCAGTGAATGAATCCCTGGAGATGCTCTGCTGTCTCCTGCTGGCTGCTCAGATGGAGCCAGCTCTGTCACACAGGAGCTGTGGCGTGTCCCTGTGAGGCTGCAGGGCTGCTGGCTGTGTGTCCTGGAGGTGCCAGGCATTGCTCAGACAGGGGACCCTTCTYCCTGCAGTGACTTTGTGCAGAGGATGGCCCAGGCGCTCAGCAGCCATCCCGACTCCGTCCTGCACACCATCAACCTCACTGGCAACCAGCTGGAAGACAGAGGTACCCCAGTTCTGGGCTGGGATGAGTTTGCWCTCACAAAAACTGATGTTGGACCCCAGATCCCACCAGCAGCTGCCTCCAGTCCTGGAGGCTGCACTCAGAGTGGGATGGGCACCCGGCTGAGCTGGCACAGCCGTTCAGGGCTCTCTGCTCCTTCTCCAGGGGTCACTGCCTTCAGCCGCCACGTGGAGAGGAGTCCCAARGGGCTGCAGAGCCTCAGCCTGGCCAGGACAATGCTCACAGCAAAAGGTACAGCCCAGGTGCCCTTGGAGAGTGCCATGCTGGTGCCAAAGGGGTGACGGGAGAGGGTGCAGGGACACCCTGGAAAGGACACCTTCATGGATGCTGGAGGGAAATTCCATTCCTCTGCTCCACAGCTGTCCCYAGGGCAGGGGAGCTGTGGCCATCCATCTGTCCCACCCTCTCTGAGCAGGGATGAGCACATTATGCAAGGCTCTCGCAGAGAACAAAGCCATTGCATTCTCCCTYCGGCACTTGGACCTCTCTGGGAACCCTGGAGCCCTGGCTGGGGATGACATCAGTGTGAGTACCCACACTTGGTGAGGTGACATCACTCAGACTCTGTCCCCAGTGTGGTTTGGATGGCTTTGGTCTCCTCAGGTGTTAGCCCTGTCCTGCAGCACCCCAGGGATGGGGATGTCACGGCTGCAGCACTGCCCTGTCTGCCTGGGAGCAGCTGGGGACACCCTGGGGACACCCCCYTTGTGGGAGTGTGGGAGATGCCATCTGGAGCAAGGATGTATCCCATCAGAGTGGGCTCCTCCGTGCAGGACTCACCCCTGTGCTCAGCAGGAGGGAAGAGCTGGGCTGGGGCTGGGGTTCCAGGGCTGCTGTGGGGGGTGGGATTCAGGCCCAAAGCTGCTGAGCCCCTCTGCCCACAGAACCTGCAGAGCCTCCTCCGCCACTGCCACTCGCTGTCCCACCTGAGCCTGGCTGGCACAGACTGTCCTCTGGATGCTGTGAGTACCTGCAGGGGCTCCTGGCAGKGAGCCCTKCCCTCTGTCCCCTCCATCCCGGGGCTGTGTGAGGGGCTGCAGCACCTCTGGCTCCTCCTCCACGTGGCTCACACCCCCACCCTGGCAGCTCTTTGGGGCCCTGGTCCACGGATGCCACAGCAGCCTCACCCACCTGGATCTCTCCAAAAACGTGTACTCGCACAGGTGAGGCTCGGGATGGCACCAGGGGGGTGTGGTACCCAAGGGTGACTGGTGCTGGGTGATGCCATGCCATGCCCATCCTTTCCAGGAAGGTGAAAACCATCTCTCCCGACCTCAAGGAGTTTTTCAGCCAGGCCTGCTCCCTCAGACACGTATCCCTGGCAGGTACCAAGCTACCAGCTGATGCTGTAAGGTGAGGTTGGGCTGTGAGTCCACTGGGGGGGATGGATTTGGGGTGAGAATGGTTTGGGTGGGGCTTTGCTCAGGGATGGTGGGATGGATGATGCATGGATGGATGGATGGATGGATGGATGGATGGATGGATGGATGGATGGATGGATGGATGGATGGATGGATGGATGGATGGTTGGATGGATGGATGGGTGGATGGATGGATGGGATGGATGGATGGATGGGTGGATGGGGGGATGGATGGGATGGATGGATGGATGGATGGATGGATGGATGGATGGGTGGATGGGGCAGTGACAGGCAGAGCTCTGGGAAGGACGCCCTCTCCAGCACCCCACTCCCACTGCCTGTACCATCAGGGGTGCCCCCATTTTTTGCACCAGTGTGGGGTTTGGTGACTTTTCCAGGGCATTGYTGCAAGGGCTGGCAGACAACAGCCACATCAATGACCTGCACCTGGATCTCAGCAGCTGTGAGGTGAGGGCCCAGCACCCACGGGTGCCACCCCTCCAGCCAGCAGGTGCCACCATGGCAGTGTGGGAAGGCCCTGTGTCACCTCCCCAACAGCAGGACCCATCTGCAGGGCTCACAGGCCTCCCTGTGCTGATGTTTTGCTGTTTCTCCCWAGCTGAGATCAGCAGGGGCCCAAGTCATCCAGGATCTCATTCCCGATGCCAGCTCCATCAGTGACCTGGATTTGTCTGACAATGGTAGGTTGGCTGCTTTCACCCAGCACCACAAGAGCTGAAGAAATCACCCTCATAAAGCTTTTTATGGCTTTTTACCCCCACAACCAGCCTCTCCTCTGCCCTCCCCATGGCAGGCAGTCCTTCCATGTGCTCTTCTCCCTCTGCTGACGTCCTTCCCATCATGCCAGGCCTCTTCCATTACCTTTCAGCACTACACACTGTGTGGGTAGCAGGATGCTTTCACTAAATTTCCAACGCTCACAGGGCGTGGGGTGATTTCCTTACTCCCTCCTGCCTCAGAAATTACCAGAATTTCTCATTTCACATCTTTCTTGGTACAGTCCTCTTCAGTTCACTGAATCTGAGGTGGTCTTGTGTTGCTAGCTCAGGGTTTGAAGCACTGAAAGGGTTTCTCTGGGCAGAAACTCTTCCCACCTCTCTGTGGGTGTTTGCAGCCTCTTGTCCTGCTGTGGCCTCCGAAGCCATGGGCAAGTGATCCTGATTATCACAAACATCACCTCTGCCAGCTCTAAATTTCACCTAGAAGTCCCCAAAACACCCTTGCTGAGGTTGTGGCAGAAAGTGAGTCCCATCTCCAGCCCCCTAAGTGCCCCSATGGCTCAGCACAGCCTCAGCACCCCAAAATCAGCAGTGCCCAGAGAGGCTGTTCCTTCCCTGAAGTCACTTCTCAGGGATCCTGGCCCTGCACAGAACTTTAGTCTTCCTGAAGGAGCCAGGAAGGGAGGACGATGCTCAGGAGCTTCCTGGGACATCTCTCCACCATCCCACAGTGGCAGCTTGGTGGCTCTGCAGGTCTCCTGTGAGGGACCACCTTGGTGCCACCTCCTTGGACTTTTTGGAACACCCTGGTGGGTGTCTCCCATCTCTTGCAGGCTTTGACCCCGACATGGTAACACTGGTGCTCTCCATCGGCCGCAGCAAATCCATCAGGCACGTCTCCCTGGGCAAGAACTTCAGCATCAAATCCAAGTGAGTGCAAACAGCAGAGCCATCCTGGAGCTGTGCACCCACCTTGGCTCTCTCTCCTCACCAAAAGCCCCTGGGCTGRCAGGAATTGCCTGCCCATCCTGGCTGCTCCAATGCATAGGAGAGGAGACCACTGCCAGAGGTGTCAGAGATGGGCCACAGCCCAGGCAAGAGCGGGAGGGAGGGCAGAGCTCTGTCAGCTGCCTCTGTGGCCCCAGGGCATGCACCAGGAACACCCTCACACACCATCTCTCCCGCAGGGAAGGCCTGTTGGATGTCCTGCACCGCATTGTCCAGCTCACCCAGGAGGAGGATTGTGTAAGTCCAGCTTGCCCTCAGCTTGCCCAGCCATCCCATCCATGCTCCTGCTCACTCTCAGCCCACCTGGCCATCCCATCCATGCTCCTGGTCACTCTCAGCCCACTCAGCCATCCCATCCATGCTCCTGGTCACTCTCATCCCTCCCAGCCATCCCATCCATGCTCCTGGTCACTCTCAGTCTGCCCAGCCATCTCATCCAGGCTCCTGGTCACCTTCAGTTGCCGCTGTGCTGTCTCCATGCTGCGGTGCCATCCAGATCCCTCCCACACAGGCTGGGGTCAATCCTCCCTCTCTCACACTGCCATTCCTCCCACTTTTATTTTCCTCAGTCTGAAGCAGATGCTCAGACAGAGCAGTGGGAGCTGTTCCCATTCATCTGGGAGAATGGGAGCCTGTGCCTGGCTAAAGGCATGGAGGAGACACTTGGTGCTACCTGGACTCCACACAACTTTCCAAAAACCCTCTCTTTTCTCCTTGCTGCCTTAGCACTCATTGTTCTCCTGCTTCTCGGGGTTCAGCACCTCTAGRTCTCCCCAAAACCAGCACCAGCCCTGCTGGACAGGGATGGAGGCAGTGTCTGAAGGGTGACATGCACCTTGCCATGTGTCCTGGCCACCTGTCCCCCTCCTTGTCCCTTTTCCAGCCTCTCCAGTCACTGTCGGTGGCTGAATCGCGCCTCAAACTGGGAACCAACGTCCTGCTGAGTGCCCTGGGCAGCAACACCAGCCTCGTCTCCCTGGACATCAGCGGCAACGCCATGGGGGACACGGGCGCCAAGATGCTCGCCAAGGCCCTGCAGATCAACACCAAGCTCAGGTAGCAGCAGCTCTGTGGGTGAGCCTGTGCTGAGTGGCCCTGATACCACGGCTGTGATGCTGATGCCACCAGAGAAGGCTTGTCACAGCTCCTGGTGGCCAGGGATGCCGTCCTGGACCACTCCTGGTATATGGTTGGATGCTGTGACTGTATCTTGAGCTCGTGGCAGTCATCTGGCAGTGCTGGCAGGGAACATGTGRAGGGCTAGAGAGCAGCTCAAGCCGTGCCCTGGTGTTTGCCAGCTCTGTTCCAGGCTCCTGCMCAGCCTGGCACGCTGCAGACTGACCTTTGCAGTCACTGCCCTCGCCTCGTGCTCTGCCATCAGTTCCTAAAATGACATTTTTGGACCACAYTGTGTACCCAGAGCCAAAGCAGGGGTGTCTGCAGAGGACAGGGAATGGTGTTCAGCCAGGGCTTCTCCTCTGGGAAGGGTCTGTCCAGGCCAGCAGGAGGATTCCTGAATGTGTCCTCCCAGCCCTTCACTCCCTCCAGGCATCCACCTAATTTATAGCTCCTGGCAAAGTCTAGGTTTAGGTTTTTCACGCTGAAATTTGGATTTTTAACCCCTTTTTTAAGCTCTCTGGTGCCTTGGACTCTCTCTTGCTGACACCCACCTCAGGGCTGTGTGGCTGTGGGCAGGGCTCACCTCYGTCCTTCTTTTTCCAGGACCGTGATTTGGGACAGGAACAACACAACTGCCCACGGGCTCCTGGAGGTGGCTCAGGCTTTGGAGAGGTGAGGAAGGAGCCTCTTGGTCCTCCTGGCTTGCTATTGCCATGCAAAAGAGCCTCTGTCACCAGCATGTCACTGTCCCCAGGGCTTTTTGTCCCCATGAAGCAGGGAGGACATCACACCATTGCATGCGTTTGCTGTTGGCCAGAGTTTGACCATCCCTATCTCAGGGCTGACCCTCAGAACAGCATCCGGGCTGCCGTTGGGTGGGCTCTGGACCTGTTTCATGAACAGAGGGGACGAGCCCTGGGTGAGCAGCTCCCGCTGASCCCTCTGTGCCTGGCAGGAATTACACGCTCAAGTCGATGCCGCTGCCGATGAGCGACGTGGCGCAGGCGTTCCGCAGCCACCCCGAGAGGACGGAGGAGGCCGTGCACAAGGTGGGGCCCCGGGGCTGGGGGATGCAGGGCCAGGTGCCAGCACACATCCATCCATCCCTCCCTCCTCACATCCTCCTGCCTTCACAGCTCCAGTCCTGCCTGACCAGGAACCAGCTGCGGCAAACGCTGCCGGCGCAGACCTTCCGGCTGCAGCAGGGCATCCTCACCACCTCGTCTGAGCAGGTTTGATGGCCAGATTGCTGCATGGGGCTGCTCTCTCCTGCCCTAAACAAGCAGCAAAACCTCCCTTTAACCTTTTCTGAATGGAGAACAGAGCAGGTTAGAGGGATGGAACAGAGAAATTGTGGATGCCCCATCCTTGGAAGTGGTTCAGGCCCAGACTGGATGGAGCTCAGAGCAACCTGGTCTAGTGGAAGGTGTCCCTGACTGTGGCAGGAAGGTTGAACTGAGGTCACCTTTAAAATCCCTTCCAACCCAAACCATCCCACAGTTCTGTGGAATCAAAATTCCAGATTTTCTGGAATCCTGCTGGTCACATCCATCCATTGCATGCATATGCACTGCCAGGATAACTTGCTGCTGAATGAAGCCGGTGTTTCCAGCCCCCTGTGCACTCTTGCCAGCAARTCCCTGCCTGTGTGGCATTCCTGGGTATCAGGCAGAGATGCCCAGGGGGCTGTAAGCCGCCTGTGCCCTCCCCGAGCACACTCACAAGGAGGGGAACTGGCAGTGCTGCTCCAGCACCGCACATGACGCAGCCTCTCTGTGCTGCAGATGGTGAATGAGATCTGCCTGAGTGTGCAGAGGCACGTCGACATCCTCAGCACCTGCACGGGCAGGGAGGTGGAGACGGACATCCTGTGCGCTGAGGAGGCCATCAGGAACGCCAATCTTTCTGTCAGTGTGAGTCCCCACACGGGAAACCCCCTCRGCTCAGCCGCCCTCCATCGGGATCGAAGTGGGGCATTGATCCCTTAATGACATCGTTAGCCAGCAGTCAGGGAACTCTGATTGTCCATGCAACAGATGCACAGCACCCAGCACTTGCAAACATTGAAGAACAGCTGAGAGTTTCTGAGTTCCTTCTAGAATGAGGATCAAAATGTTCTTAACCCCCTCAGCCCACAGTTGTGTGCATACCCTCCATGGGGTTACAACCCCCTCTTGCTGTGCCATCCCATGCTCACACGTCCTGCCTTGGGAGAGATGGGGGCTCCAGCTTTGAGCACACCCTGCAATCCACAGATGCCCACACTGGTGAGAAACCTCCCTGCACCCCTGAGGGGTCCCTCCCTGGGGYACCTTCATCCCACCACCCCAGCAATGAGAATGCTCCATCAGCCCATGATCAAATCCACCGTGTTGGCTTGGCAGCTCCTGGCTCTGTCAGGCCTGGTTTGGTCCTCCTTGTCTCGGTTCTCTCTCTCCATTGCACCTTTCCTCCTCCTCCTCTACTTCTCTTCAAACCACCTCCTTTCCCCTTTTCCCCAGCTCTCTTGCACCCCCCTGGTTACTTAATCTGGCARAGATAGGATTTAGGACAGTACTGATGATGAAAGGGATGGGTAAGGATCTCCCTGATGCAGGCAGCAGTGTAGTGGGGTGCAGGAGGGGAAAGCGGGTCTGTGGGTGGTGGGAATTGAGGGATGAGGAAGCCCAAACCTGGCCCAGCAAAGCCAGAAGATCACTGGGTCTCCCCAGCTCAGATGCTCTTCCACGGGGCAGCCATGGATGCAGGCTGTACATGGAAGTATGGGAAGAGAAGATGAGGTGACATGGGACGATCCACACCGTCTCTCTTCCCATGTCAGATCCTGCCCCTCTTGTATGAGGCGGGAAACACCCCGTACCAGAACGGGAAACTGCAGCACARGCTGGAGAGTCTCACGGAGGAGGCAGCACAGACCTGCAGCCGGGAAATCCAGGTGGGCACCCAAGGGCAGCGCAGGGTGTTCACCAGCCTTGGCCCAAGGATAAGGGGGATGGTGTCTGATGAAAACCATGTGAATCTTGATAGAAAAGGACTGAAACCTCCCCTTTCCTCCCCAAACTTCAGGCAATCATGCAGGCGGTGCTGGACACGGCGCACAGCCTGTGCCCAGCTGTGGTGCAGAAGAGCGGGCTCAGGGATCAGCTGGTCAGTGCCATGTCCGAGCAGATCTGCCTCCAGGACCACCTCAGCCTCAGCACTGTCCTGGACCAGATGGTCACCGATGTCTTCAGCAAGCTCAAGTGGGTCATGTGCTGTTCTTCATTCTCGCTCAACCATGGGGTCAGAGCAGCACTCGGGGGCTCCCTATCAACTTCTCTCCCCACATTGTGGTAGTGCTGTGCTGGGTCCTGCTGCTGTGTTTTCCCAGCTGTGTTTTTTTTCCTGCCTGGATCAAAGTTGGATGTGTCCCTGAGGTGCTGGGRACACCCATGGGGTGATGTTCCTACAGGCAAATCCCCTTCTCTGACCCTGACCATCAACAAAGGGATGCACTTGGCTTTCTCCATCCCAGCCAGTGCATAATCCCACTCCTTCTCTGGCAGCACAGACCCAGCAAGCCACAGCACATGGGCATGTCCCAGGAGCCCCGCTCTGTGCCACAGTCAAGCATCCACCTCCTCAGCAGGGCTCTCCTTGGGGAGGTGGCCCCATGGCTCGCAGGGTGGGGAGTGCTGGCCCTGAGAGCCCTTTTTCTGCTCCCAGTGAAATCAAGCTGTCCGTCACAGCCGCTGTAGCCGACTGCATTGTGGATGCTGTGTTGGGAGAGCTGACCATGGCCCAGTGCAAACTGGTGAGTGCTGGAGCAGCCAGCACGTGTGGGGTGGGGACGTGGGGCTGGGATGCAGGATTGGGGTTTGGGTACCCCAGCATTGCCCAGGCACCTGGACACCGATACTATGACCATGGATTTGCAGTCTGRGGAGCAGGGCGATTCCAGACTGGTTTTCCTCCCAGGTAATCCTCTCTCGGTGTGGTCACAGCAACATTAACACCCTGAGCAAAGTCCYGGTGCTGCTGCCGTGCGGTGGGGGTGCTGGGGTGACACTGGCCACTCCTGCAGCGGGGCAGCTGCGCTGGGCTGGACACCGGCTAATCAGGCCTAAATCCGCTCACAAATCCCAGCCGTGGGTAGGGAGCGGAGCAGCACAGAGCACACAGGGCAGCCGAGCACGCTCCGGCCCCTGGGATAATTTAAGCGCTTCCTAATGGTTTTAGGCAGAGAGCCTCTCCAAGCAGGGGCTCGACCTCCTGGTGCTGCTGCCGGAGTCGGCTGAGGACGATGCCACCGCGCCGGCGAGGGGCAGGAATCCTCCGGACCTCGCYGCAGAGGAGGTAGGGTCCGGAGCGCCGGCGCCGCGTGATGCCCGCGCTGCAGCCGCCCTTTATCCGCCTTACCGGATGATGCCGGGCTTAACTGCAGCCTCCCCGGGCTCACGCACCCCCCGGCACCCCCCAGGGCCGTGCTGAGGCAATTAGCGCTGGGAAATGGGATCATTAGCCTGCCAGGCCATGCTGCTGGCACCGGGAGTGTGTCCTTGCGGCAGCCCAGCTGCTTGTACCCCATCCCGCTGTCGCTGCTTTGGGACTGGGATCCAGCACAGTCCATGGTTCTGGATGGGGGAGTGTCCAATCCAGCACCCTTGGTAGTTTTGCAGCTGGGACCAGATGAGGGGGTGCTGCAGCCCTGGGAGCCTGGGGCTGATGGAGGGATTGYACCCATGGCTGGGCCAAGCCCGGCTGGCTCTGGCTGCCACGGGAYGCCTGTTGGCACAGCCAGCTTGTCCACACCGGAGCTGCCACCGTCCCTCTCTCCCTGCAGTACAAGATGGCCCTGCGGAGRAGAAACAAGCATTTCAGGAGCATTCGGCCCACACCAACTGTGAGAAGTAAGGTCACCGCGGAGCTGTCCCTGTGCTGCGGCTCAGAGGGTGTCACGTTGATCCCGCGGGGCATGGCCGGGGTGGGGGGCTCACAGCAGCCACGGGGGGGGCTCACGGTCAGAACCCCGCACGGTGATGCCACAGGCTGAGGGCAGCAGGATCTGGACCCTTCAGAGAGCTTTTCCTGGTGCTGTGCTTGGGGTGTGTGGGGGAAGCTCACCTTGACCTTGCTCTTGCTCTTGTGCTGTTGTTGGGGCCTCTGTTGGCTCAGTGCCCTCRGGCAGTGGGGTAAATACCCTGAGCTCCCTCCCCACATCACCAGGCAGGGGTGGGAGGTTTGTTTGTGACTGTGGGTGCCATGGCATCTCCCACAGCCATCCCAGGGTCCACCATGGGCATGGACATCACCCACCCACCCACTCACCCAACAGCCTTGGGGARAAGACGTTGTCCATGGGTTTCTCTTGCTGCTGGTGCTGCCCTCAGAGCCCTGCMTGCCTGGGAGGGCAGTGAATCTCAGGAGGGGCACACACAATGAGCAGCTGGTGGGTGACTCTGCTTTGGTAAAGCAGAGCTTGTGCAGGCTCCAGCGCCTGGCACCCCGGTGTCCCCAGGGCACCCCTGATGTCCCTGAACCCCACAGCACCCTGCTGCCCATCCAGCGGGTATGTGGGGGGTGAGGAGCTGCGTGCAGAGCAAATCGGGTGTGTTTGTGAATGCTGCTGGCCCGGCCAGTGCAGGCAGAGCTCATCCCGTACCGCTGCCGCCTGCTGCAGCTCTCAGGGTGCCGTGCCCGGCTCGGCCCCTGCCTGAGCGTCCCCCCGCAATCCCCCCACAGCATCCCCTGCACGCAAACCTCCGGCAGGAGTGTCAGGATCCTCCCAGGCTCGCCGCAAAGCCGCCACGCACGCTCCCGGCGGGCACGGCCACGGTCCCCTCCCCGCGGCGGAGCCAGCGCCCCGCTGACCCTCCACGCGTGGGCGAGGGTGACGGCGGCGGTGATGATGATGGTGATGRTGATGATGATGGGGAGGCCTGGYGRGGCCGGGTGTCAACAGGGACCCTGTCGCCTCTCGTAGGTGTCTCGGAGCTGGAGCCGGCGGCGGGTCGAGACGCCAGCGGGCTCCGAGCTCACCGGGCGCCGCCGTCACTCAGCCCCGCCGCGCCGCCGGCACGCCCTGCCTCCACAAAGGATGCTGAGCCTGCGAGCGGCTCGCTCCCCGCCACGCAGCCTGCCACCGCCACCGGATTCCTTATGGACCTGCCGACCGCCGGCGAGAAGCTGGAGCATTGCACCAAAGCCAGGCCCCGGCCCAACCGCCGGCACAAGCAGCCGCCCAGCAAGCCGAATGTAAGGGGGGGCACGGCTGGCACGGGAGTGGGGGATGTATTCGGTGTGTTTTTCCCATTTTTTTCCGCTKGGGTGAATTATTGCGGTCAGTATTTGTTGCAAGGCAGGAAAATGAGATGCGCAAAGACGCGGTGGGTTTATTATTCTGCATTTCAGCTGCTGCCGGAGCCTCCTCCTCGGAGGGGGGCAGCCTGAAAGGATGGGCAAGGGGGCTGGGGGGGGCCAGGGGAATCATTCGTCCTCTTTCCTGCTCTCCACTGGGGGATGCTGAGCCGTGGGAGCCAGGGGAGGAATGAAAAATCCTGCAGAGTTTGGGTGCAGAGATGCGTTCGGCAATGGCTCCAGCTGCCTCCCTCCTCCTGAGCTCAATTTGCTCCCCCTTATCCAAAATCCATCCTCCCTGAAGCACCGGCGGCCCCCACRGCTCCCGGTGATGCTGGTGGGGCTCTGCCAGCCGTGATGAGGTGGGTTGTGCTCCCCCCATCCAACAGGCGACTGGATGGGGATCCTGCCTTTGCACCCCCCTTCCCAGAGGAAAAGTAACTTTTGGGTGCAGTCAGCGGCGAGTCTGTCGCTGTCCCTGGGGCTGGATGCTGCTGCCATCATCTCATCCCCCTGCCACCGTGATGCAGCTGGATCCTTTCCCTCGCTGGAAAGCCCTGGCTTGCTCGGCCGTGGTGATGCTTGCCCTTGGATGATGGTGGGATCAGGGCTGGCACCGGGCCGGACAGGAGGCAGGAGCTGTGTCCCACGGGCAGGGTGGGTGCTGGAGGTTGGCAGGCCGGGGGGGCCATCACCCCGCAGTGGGACAGGCACGCCTGGCACYCAGGGTGGGCCAAGGCTTGAGCAAGGATGGGCTCTGATGGATGTGATGTGACAGGGAGAGCAGATCTCAGATGGCTGGAACGGCTCCTGAACGGCATCAATCCAGCCGTAATGAAAAGTCATTATGGATTGAAATGCCACCGATGGGGAAGCGCCTCCCTCTCATCGATAGGATGGTGCCGTGCCACATGCCAGGGAGAGGAAGGTGCCATGGAGGAAGGCTTGGCCGTGCCATGGACCACTTTGTTATGGGGATGGAGCAGGTGGCTCTCATGCAGGCCATGGTGGCACTCCAAGGTTGGACTCGCAACATCTGAAGGATGCAGATGTGGGTCCCTGCAGGTCACCTGCTCCATCACCCACCAGCAGCACAGAAGTCCCTTCCTTGGAACTCAGATGGAGGAAGCATCCCTGCCAAAGGCTTSTCCCACAGTTCTGGTGCCATACCTCAGCCACAGTGCTGGACAAGGGGCTGGAAGGAGCTGGGGCTGGCTGGAGCTCCCAGTGCTCAAGGAGAGAGCAGGATTAGAGCTGGGATGCTGCTGGTAACACCATGGTCTGCCTTGGGTACAAGATGGAGGGACCAGCACCATCCTGCAGAAGCACCCACCTGCTCATGCCCAGGCATGGGTGGCACATCTTCATGCCTGGGGCCACCTTTGCCCCGTGCTGGGCTGACAGCCRCTGTCACCCACAGGTGCAGCCCGTGGCCTGTGAGAACAGCGAGGACAGGAGCATCACCCGAGTGGACGAGGGGCTGGAGGACTTCTTTGCCAAGAGGGTCATCACAGAAACACTGCCGTAAGCCTGGGGGTGTCCAGGGCCCCTCACCTGCCCAGCGCCCTGGCTCACTCACACCCATCCTTGGGATCTCAGCAGCCCCTTGCAAACTCTGSTGCTCCCAGTGCCAAAGCCATGATGGGGAAGCAGCACACCCAGGGACACGGCCAAGGGCAGGGCTGGGGGAAGAGGAGTGGGATGGCAGCCGTGGTGTGCAGAATGTGACCACAGAGTGTGTTCCACAGTGGGGTGGCAATGAGGCAGCACCCACGGGAGCCAGGGAATGGGTGCCTTTGCCAGGACACTGCCATCTMAGGTGGTGTGTCCAGGCTCTGCATCCATCCCTTTAGGGTGGGAAGGGGGAAAAAACTCATCCCTTACCCCTTGGCAGCCTGGAGCTCACCTTTTCCAATGCTTCCTTTCTTCCCAGCCCCACGACTCCGGAGAGCTGCCCGGGATCAGCCCCTCTGGCTCCCTCTGGATCCCGCACCCTCAAAAAGAAAATCGGGAATTTTTTTGCCTTCAAGAAACCCAAATCCAGCCGGGGCTCGAGGTGTGAGAAGGAGCCCGAGGGTGGTCCCACCGCCCCCAGGAGCAGGCGCTCGATGCTCAGTGACATTTTACGAGCCCCCAGCAGGGCGGGCGAGTCAGGGAAGCCCCTGAGTAAATCAGAGGAGGGGGGGCTCTCTGTGGAGCCCCACACAGAGCCCGAGCACTGCCAGACCCCCGACTCTGCCCGAAGGATCCGGCCCAAGTACTCTCGGGAGGGCAAATCCCAGTCGCTCATCTTGCTGTCCGGGGAGGACGAGGATGCGCTGGGGGTCAGGCATGACAAGGTAAGCACTGTYGGAGCCACCCAGCCACCTCTGCTGCTCAGCTCACCTGGTGGGTGCTGCTCCCACCATGGATGTCAGTGGGGTTACCAGGGGATGCGGGGACACTGAAGTGATGGCTGAGGCCATCCCCACGGGGTGGTGTCCCTGTCACCATCTCCCAGCAGCATGCCTGGGGTTGGGAGGGTGGGTGCCCCGCAGGCAGGAGTGTGGGTGCYGTAGGTGCTGTGGTGGGTCCGTGTCTCTGGCAGGGCTCTGTCTCTCCTGCAGAAGAGGCACCTGGAGAAGAGCGAGGGGGAGTTGTCCAGCTCCTTCGAGCAGCGTGTGCAGGTCATGCTCCATCGCATCGGCGTCACCAAGGGCCCGGCTGCTGAGAGCAAGAAGCAGCAGGTGGGGACTGACTCCATTTTTGGGATGGACCCTGCACCTCCAGGGGGTAGGAGATGGTGGTCTATGGGGTGGGGAACATCTCCCTGCTGAGACTGGCAGCGCCCAGCTCTGCGCTGCCACTGCCCAAGGCCTCTGCCCTGTCACCTAACCCTCTGCGAGGGGTGGGCTCCTATGCCCTGCATGGTGTCTSTCTGTCTGTCCCTCCTTTCCTGGCRTGTACCCATCCCCTGCAGCCTGGCAGCAMCCTGCCCTCTGCCCATCATCTCTGTGGGCACTGCCTCCCTCACACCCCTCTTATCAGTTTTTTTTCCCTTGCAGAGCAAAGACAGTGAGATCAAGAAAGCCGGCTCAGATGGTGAGGGRCTGCATCCTCCCCACCCCGACCCCCACCCAGCTGGGCACCCATGGGTGGGCCAGAGGCCCCCTTGGACTCCCAGCTGCAGGTCCCTCTACATCTTCCCCTTGCTGGGCGCTGGTGGCACTGGGCAGACCCCAGCTCACTGATGCTGGCCGGTGCCTTGTGCTTGCAGGGGACATCGTGGACAGCTCTGCGGACTCTCCCCCGTCCCTGAAGGCCCGCACGCACTCTGTGTCCACAGGTGGGTCACCAGTGCATGCTGAGGGGTCACAACAGCCCTGGGGCAGAGGGCTTTATCCCCTGTCCCAGCATCAGTCATGGGYACTGAAGCCAGCAGGGAGTGGTGGGCTCAGGCACATTGGCACAATTCCACCCTTGGGAGGGTGTCCTACACCCACTGGTGGTGGCGGATGGACACCCAGCCCATTGCCCAGACCCTGGGCTGGCTGCAGGCTGGTTCCAGCACCAAGAACCACCCCTGGGGCCATCACTTCTGGACACCCACAGCTCCATCCTGCCTGCCCCACAGACACACCCTTCCGTAGCCCGGCTGCCACGATGGAGCCCAGCGCMGAGCCCCGGCCAGCCTGGAAAGCCCTGGGAAGGCAGCTGCCCGCTGAGCCTCCGGCCACCAGCTCYGACCAGCCCCGGCGCTCCTTGACTCTAGCAGAGCCCAGCGGGCTGCTGGAGCCCGGGGGCCGGGAGGGCTGGAGCAGCAGCCTGCCACGGCTGGGCAGGAACGTGCCGGCGGCGCTGCTGCGGAGGGTCAGCCATGGTGGGGAGGTGGGTGCTGGCACCCTGCCCACCCTGCCCACACCGCCCAATAATGAAGGTAGGGATGCACAAGCTGCCCGTGGGTCCCTCATCCCACTGCTGGCCTGGTTTTGGAGCCCATGGAAATGGAGGGCAGCAGGGAGCCAAGCACGGGGCGCTGGGTTCTGATGGGGCCTGCCGGGTGGTCGGGGAGCTGCAGCCTCCCCTCCAAAGGCACCTCTCCATTGCTTTTCCAGACAACCGGCTGATGGCACGGCTGGCAGCGCCACGGGGGCCCRGCCGCCGAGCACTGTCGGTCCATGAGGAGCAGCTCAGGGAGCCCGAGCGCCCGGCAGAGCTGGGAGGTAAGTTGGGTCTGAAGTGGGACTCCAAACCCTCCTTGCACCTAACAGCAGCAGAAGCAAATGGTGGCATTTCACATGCATGGTGATGCTGCCTGTCCCAGCTGGTGGGTGACAGACAATGGCACTGCCACCCTGGGAAGTTCAACAGAGGAACTTGATATTGGGATCGGTTCTCTAAGGAGCCAGGCCACTGTGCCCCACCCTAACATGGGCGGGCTTGTGTTTCCCTCAGTGGGCACTGTTCCCCTGCGCCTGCGGCGTTCGCCTGTGCTCAGGCACAGGACCAAGCACGAGTCCCTCTCAGAGATGGAGGGAGAGCCCGGACCAACCTCRGATGCTGAAGGTGAGATGCTCCCCTCCCTGCTAACACAGGTGTCGGGGTGCCAAGGGTCCCCCCGTGCTTACACCAGCACCTGTGACCTCTTGTAGGTGCCCCGCCGCAGGACTGGCCCCGTGCCGGGCTGGAGGAGCCGCAGGCTGGCACAGGCACTGAGGGTGAACAGCTGCAAGCCCTGGCACAAACTGTTGGGAATGCACAAGACTCAGCGGCCGTAGACCAAAGACGCCCGGTGCCGGGCCAGGAGGAGCCAGCCCTGGGACAGTGAAGCCCCTGCATGTCACCATGCTGTTCCCAATAAAACCCTGCAAGCAAGTGCGCCGTGCCGGGGTGCTTGGCAGTTGGGGTGCGGAGAGGGGAGACGGGGCACCGGGCTGGCGTGGATGCTCCAACAATGGCACAGCCCAATTCTCACCATGGGGACAGCCGGGCCACCAGCATCGTCCAGGGACTGGCATAGCCTGCAGGATGCATCCACGGTGTTGCGGTCCCCAGTGCCCTCTGCCGCTGTGGACTGCAGCGGGGGAGCCGGTGATTTTAGGCAGCCAGCTATYTCTAGGAAGCGTTCCCAAGGCACTTTCACCACTCCAGCTCCTGACCCCATGGGGCACCGCTCTCTCCAGCCCCCGCCAGGTGCAGGCTTCCATCAGCGGGACCACGACCCAGCGCATTCCAGCACGCAGCTCCATCCCTGCAGCTCCCTGATGGCACCAGTGTGATCCTGACACCCCAGTGGCTTTCTCCTGTGTTGCCCTCTGCTCCGGACCAAACGCATTCCTTACACGGATGTTTACGACAAAGCAAGATGCTTGTTTTGTTTTTGTTTTTCTTTTCTTTTTTTTTTAATACAAGAGCTGTGTATTTAAAAAATATACAATTTTTATTTTTAATTTCTACAGCATAACCCTGTGAAATATTTTTTGTAACAAACAGTGCAGGACCCTACCTAAACTATTCAATAAACCATCCAAGCTCCTGGGGTGCCTTCGGAGCAGGATCAGGTTGTGCRGACTCTGCCATCGCTGCTATGGTGGCAGTGGGTCACCTCTTGTCCCCAGTTGCTGGGCCAAGGCATTTGGAAAGCATGAAGAGGTAGGAAAGGGATGCCAGCTCACTTGCAAGCGTTCCCAAATGGATGCTTTTCTCCCGTCTTTGCGCTAAGGGTACTGGCTTTCAACAAGTAACATGCCAGCACCCCTGGAACCAGGGTTTCTGAGATCAGGCCAGCCCACTCTGCAGTTCCCTGGGGTTCTGGTGTCCCCTCATCCCTCCCCCAACCACTCTTCCCAGTGCTTTGGCAAACCCATTGAAGAAACAAAGGAATGAAAGATGGGCTGGGCTCAGGAATCCTCCTCCTCCTCCTCCTCCTCTGTCAGAATCCAGCATGCCCACTTCAGCATTGCTGTTGAGATCCTGAAAAACCAGACAGGAGGAGCCTGGGTGAGAAGAGATCCAGCTGTGGACACATTACTGGGGCAGCTGGTGACAAGGGGCAAAGCAAAGGTTCCATTGCAGGGATGTGAATCTCACTGCAGGGACAAGGGACAGCATGAGTCCATGGCTGATATGGCACTCACCTGATAGATTGCATCTGCTGGCGGAGCTCGGGGCTCGGTGCCTTGTACTGGTACTGRGGCAGTCTCTTCAGGAACTGCAGAAGCAAAGGGGAGGGTGAGATRGGTCTGCCCCATGCAGCCTGAGAACCCAACAGCCCCTGGAAAACTGTGGGATTGAGGAGTCTCTCCCTCTGTTCTTTCAATCTTACTTTACTCAGACAGCTTGGAAGATGCTCCAGTAATTGTTCCCACCCAGCTCAGGCCAAATCACATCTTCACTACCCCGGGAGGGGTTTAAGGGYGAATGGATGTGACACYTGGGGCCATGATTCAGTRGTGGACTTGGCAGTGCTGGGGCATGGATGGGCTTTGATCTCATGAGGTCTTTTCCAGCCTAAGTGATTACATAATTCCCTCATGGTTCCCTCAGTGTTCCCAGATCCTCCACATCTACACTGACACCTGCTTTCAACTTCCCATCCCCACCAGCCTGGTGAGGAAATATCCTGGGACAGACACTAGCAGTGTGGGCACAGAGAACCTCCCTGGGGATACCCAGCCATCAGGGCACCCCACCAGCTGCTTCATATTTACCAGCTCTGGAGTTCTGCATTCATCCAGGCTGGAGCTGGATCCAGCTCTCACGGGGGATGCTTGCTCTTCCTCCAGCTCTTCCTCCTTCTCCTCTTCCTCCACCTCCTCTTCCTCCTCCACCTCCTCTTCTTCCTCCACCTCCTCTTCCTCCTCCACCTCCTCTTCCTCCTCCACCTCCTCTTCCTCCTCCACCTCCTCTTCCTCCTCAAGCTCCCTTCTATGCCACAGCCCTGTCTCTTTTCTGGTCTTCTTTGCACCTGGTGGGCTCATGAGCTCCAATCTCCTGACTATGCCTCTCCCCCTGTCCCTTGAGGTGCCTGGGGGATGCTGCTGCCCACTGGGGGCCTCTTCCAGCTTTCTCTTGGCACCCACAGCATCTCCTCTCTCTGTCCTGGTGTGGGCCAGTCCAGGCTTCAACACATCTGGAGAGGAAGCTATGCCACTGGAGCAGGCCTCYTCCCTGCGAGGCATCCTGTCGGACAGGGACTGAAAGCTGCTGCTGGGCAAGACTGGAAAAACTGGGGAAGGAGTGGGCAGGGTGGTCTGAGAGCCCTTCAATTCCTGGGGGCTTGGAGCAGCACACGAGGTATCCCAGGCTGCCTCTGCAGCTGATGCTGCCTCACTGGTGCTGACTTCCACCGGACTGGCATTGCTGTAGGAGTGGAGCAGGGAGAGAGAGGAGGTCTGTACTGGCTCTTCCTGTGGCTCTTCCTGTGGCTCTTCCTGTGGCTCTTCCTGTGGCAAGGCCTCGGCAGAGTCCTGGCTACACACTTCCAGCAGGTCGGTGGTGTTGCTGTCAGCCGTCACATCCTTCTGGGTCTTCAGGGAAGCATCAGTTTGAAAGGTCTTTTCTAGTAYGAAGAAAAGTATCATCAGTTTGAGCAGGGGACTGGTGGCAGGACCTGCCCCTGGCACACAGGAAGAATGTCAGGGCTGGAATGATGCAGGCACAGGGTAATGGGAACACCCCAGCACTGCTTTTTGGCCAGGGGAAATCAAGCCAGCATTCAGAATGAGCTACCCCATAAGAAGAGAGCAGCTGTCTCCTGCCAGAAAGGCAGGCTGGATGGGCTGAGACATGGAGGCTCACCATCTGAAGAGCTCATGGTCAAAGACAATGAGGGCAGCCTGTTCCAGGGGTTGTCCAGGGATCCCTCCAAGCTATCTGACAAGGTTGGTGATGCGGCACCTGCAATGAAGAAGCTGGAGGGTTGATTTTGGCAAAGAAAGCAGCTGCCTGTTCCCTGTGGGTCCCCTGTGCACAAGGTCTCAGACAGAGGCAGCTCTTGAAGGGCCTGAAGCCCATTCCAGCCCAAAATGTAGAGTATTGGAGTCAGACCCTTTCCAAGATCTCATCCAGCAGCAGTGGAGAGGCAGACACTGCCCAGAGAGCAGGCAGATGTGAAGAAGGCCTTCTCCTGCACCCTGCACTATYCAGGACAGCACCTCCCTTCAGCTCCTCCTCCACATGGAGCTTCCACAGGTACTTCTGCAGCAAAGCCTGGTGACACCAAGCCCAGTAAAGTGACACAAGCCCATCCTGTGCTGAGCCAGAGCCAGTGAGGAGCCCACACTTGGGCAGGAGACTCAGGCTTAGTGAAGGCATCAAAAAACAAAATGACTTGTGCTCCCAGCACAATGAACCAGAACTTAAGGAATGCAACCATTCCCTGCCTGCTCAAGGTCTCCCAAAGACCTGGCCACACCAGCACCTCCAGAGCTCAATCCAAGGAGATGGGCTGAGCCAACTGTAGAGGAAACTAGAGGCTGGATGGGATCTGGAGCATTCATAGGAGGCCCTGAGGACAATCCAAGGGCTGGAGTATCTCTGCTATTAAGACAGGCTGAAAGACTTGGGGTTATTCAGCTTGGAGAATAGAACGCTCCAGAGAGACCTTAGAGAACCTTCCAGAATCTAAAGAGGCWCCAAGAGGGCTGGAGAAGGACTTTGGACAAGGTCCTGAAGTGACAGAACTAAGGGGAATGGCTTCACACTGACAGAGAGCAGAGTTAGATTAGACATTTGGAAGAAATTCTTCCCTGTGAGGGYGGGGAGGCCCTGTCAGGGRGTGCCCAGTGAAACTGTGGCTGCCCGAGCCCTAGAAGTGTTCAAGGCCAGGTTGGACAGGGTTTGGAGCAACCTGGTCTAATGGAAGGTGTCCCTGCTCAAGGCAGGGGATTGGAGCTAGATAAGTCTTTAAAGTCCCTTCCAACACAAATCATTCTAGGATCTGGAGGTCGTGCTACTCACAGCTGCTTTGGGACACAACACTCGGGTCTCCTGACACCATCCTGTCATCACCATTCTTTCCAGAAACTGTTTTGCTTGTATCTGCAACAAAAGGGGCACTGCTGGTCATATCCCCAGCATGAGGCACAGTCAGAGCAAAGGAACTTTTCTCCCCAGGTAGCCCCTCATTGCACATGCTTGGGTGCTGCACTGCCCACCTGTGTAGCCTGCACATGCAGCCTCAGAAGAATCACAAACAACTGCCTCCTCCTCAGGAGGGATCACCAGRGCGCTGACTGGGACCACGAAAACATCTTCACCCTGCTGAAATGAGACATGTTACGTGGTTTTTGCTAGGCAGTCCCCCTCCAGATGCAGAAGACCACCTGTACCCACCCGCCCAACAGCCATCTCCCTCYCCAGCAAACCTCCAGCTCTGCCCACTGTCCTTCCCCTTCCTTCTCYCACCCCACCAGAGCACCCCAAACTGTCACAGCCCTGTCTCAGCTGGTCCCAGCAGACTGACCTCTTTCGTGCACTCTGCCTCCCATGGGGTGATGGGAACCTCGTCCTCCTCTGTAACTGGCTCCTCCTTGGATTTCTCTAAATCTAAGCATTCCTCAGCATTACTCTTCAAAATCTCCAGCTGGTTCTGTCCTATGGCATCAATCAGCTGAGAGACKGAGGGTTCTGGAGCAAGAACACAAYAGACATCGGTGGAAGWGACAGCTGAACTCAGGCAAGCCTCACTGAAAATGCTTTTACTCTGCTGTATGACTTGGTGACTGCATGGCACTGAAACCTGGAAACACCCAAAAGTCTGCATTTCCTTTGCTTCTAGAAACTATCTTTCCTTTCTCCTCACATCTTGGACCAGAATCATGAGCACAGGCACAGTGTCCCACTCTGCTTTAGCTATCAGCACCACCTCATCCTGTTTTGGATTTAGCAAGACTTTGTGAGATCTGACCAGGTTTGCGCTACCTCTGCCTAACACGGACCAAGCTGAGGAAACCCAGGGGCCCCATCAGGCAGCCAGAGCACTGCATACCCCCCAAAACCATTTACCTGAGCTGGGAGCGCTCCTCACAGCGAGACTCCTCCTGTAATGACCAAGGAGAAGACAAAGCAGGTTAGGGCTGGGGCATAAGCAGCTCTTAATCACAGTTCAAACATCCTGGCTTGGGATACGAAGCTTATGAAAGTTTGGGATTCCCCACTGGGTGCTGGATCTGGCCACTGGCCTGTGCTCAGTATTCCTGTGCCCATCAGAGAGCCTCGTTCCTGGACTGATGGAAGGCCCTGAGGATCTCCAGAGCTGGATCACCAAGGGTGAAGAATGARCTGTGCAGGGCTCACCCACCTGGCTGTGCTGCCTACCCCTGGCAGGAACAAGCCCCCCACAGGTGTCTCTCTTCCTCAGAGGAAGGTTGGGGATGTRTCACCATAATCTCATTTTTCATGGTCTACTCAGCTCTGTCACATTCTGGGGCAGGGAGTCACACAGGTTAACCAGGAGCTGCCATAACCTGTGCCAGCCCTTGGCAGCCTGCTCTAATCACAGTCTGAGGTAGCACACTCCCAYCAGGGTGTCTGGATAATCCCTGAGACCCATACTCACTGCCAGAGCTCCTTTATCTTCTTCACCACAGCAGGATCCTGGTTCCTGCAGCAAGAGAGAAGCCAGTTACTGATTCCCTCTAAATTCCCACCTTCCTTCTCCCTTGCTGTGCAGACAATCCCACTTTCAAAAGGTCCCCAGCACAAGCAGGTCACATCAGGACTCCCAGGGTCAGTACTGCTGTGGGAAGAGGAAGGAGACCCCCTGAGTAGAGCCCTGCCCACCCAACCCATGGGCCATACCCATTAGATGATTCCATCCTCTGCCTCTGCATGGGCAGCACGATGAACTGGTGGGCCCTGAGGTAAAACTCGCAGTCCTCCTGTGGGGAGGACAGAGCCTGTGAGGCACCTCTGAGTCCCACCTCTGCCCCCACCCCCCCTGGGGCCACCCAGCACTCACACACCCACCCCAGCTCTGCCACCAACCCTCTAGCCTGAGAGAGGGTCCCCTCACAAAGGACAATGTCCCTTCAAAAGGGAGTTTGTATCTTTCTGAGTCAGCTAATGGCTCTGCAAGAGCCACATGCCAGCGTGGGCCAGCCCACAAGAGGCTGTGCGGACACCTCTGAACCCCTGCAAGGGGACAGTAGGTAGCTCTGCCACCAGCCCATGCAGGCCTTCTGTGGCTGCTTAACAGCCAGAGATGACATCCAGATGGCCTTGAGGGAGATGCACCCTATCCCCAGGGAGGGTTCACCCCTATCCCAGCACCCAGACCAGCTACCACAGACCCCACAGGAGCTGCAGATGAAGATGAAAGGCCACTCATCACATGCCTTCAGCTCCTGGGTGAAAACAGGCAAGAGTGTAGGAAGCACAGCAAGGTAAAGGAACCACTTCCACCCCTCAGAGCACTTACCAGCCTGGCCTCCTCCTGAAAACACACTGTGTACCTCTGCAGGACGATAATTCTGCAAGTAAGGCTGGAAAGACTGAGCTGCAGGTGGGCGCTGGAAAAGGAGCAGAGCAGGAATGCCTTGAAGAACAGAGCTGGACCCCCCCCGACACACAGYGGGGTTTCCCCAACAACTCTGCCARCCATACTGGGSCATTCTGGAACAATCTCAGCATGAGCAGCCAGGACCAAGGGCTCCTTATTCCTTAATGATTCCTGCCTAAGAGCATCTTCCTCCTGCTGCTTATCCTTGGCTCTGCTACCAGCACCCCCACCAATAAAAGAGTGTCCAAATGTGGAAATGGAGGAAAGCACTGAWGGAGCAGCCCAGGCTGCCATGGTTAATGCTCTGGCTCCTTTCACAAAACCCATGGGCTCTACGGTCCTTTCTAAAGCCATCACAGCTTCTGCCACAGGTCCCTGCCCATCCAAACCAGGGGACACTGGAGCATGTGCATTCTGGCTTTCTTCTCTGAAGAGCTCTTGCACACCAATTTCCCACCCTGAGATTTGCTTTAGCTAAACACAACCTGAAACAAGACCAGGCAGGAGCCCCAGCTCCTCACAGCAGCAGGCAGAACTGCTGTCCCAGCCATGCCAAGTCASGGTGGAACCCACTTTTCCTCTGCCTGCAGAGCTTCGGGTGTGATGACCACACGGATGTGGCAGGATCCATCAGAGACCTCCACGACAGCATCTTGGAGGACCCCAGTTTGGTCAGGAGCACCTGAGTCACTCAAGACCTGTCAAGAGATTGGAGAGGGGAAAGAAAGAACTCTTGTTTATAGGCCTGGAACAAGCTTCACAGGAAAGTGGTCACCACCTTCCTCTTCCCTGAAAAAAAATTAAAACCAGAGATATTGAGGAGGAAGAGTTACATACCCACAGTCACCAAACTGGAAACCACTGAGCACCTCCCAGAATTTAGATTTCAAAGCCTGTTGAAGCACTGTGGGACAGTCCCTCTGGGTACCTACCCGCACCACCTGCCCAGCCAGGAAATTCTCACTCTCATCCGACTGCTCATAATTCACCAAGAGGTCAGCAATCCACGGCTCCATGACGTAGAGTTTGGGAGAAGCCACATTGTTGTCTGTACACTCAAGACTACATGAGAAGAAACAAGACACCAAGCCATAAGCAGTGCTCCCTCATCCCGGGAAGGGTTTTGCACCCAAACATAGTCACAGACCCAGGAGATTGCTCAAATCCAGCCCAAATGCACCCACTTCTCTGCAAGGAACCATCCTAAGGGCATTGTGCTGAGGAAGCCAYGGTGCTGGGGGCACAAAGGTCCTGCTGCATCCTCGAACAGTGGAGGGGGACACCCATAGCTCTGAAGTGTGTTCGGCCTTCTACAAGACTCCCACACAGGACAGGATGTTTATTTTTACCTCCTTCTATATTGTTTATTATCCCCCAATAAYTATTTTCCTGTGACCAGGTCTTAACCATAACTCTCTGAATTGTGAAAGGGAGAAGAATTGGGGACAGGTGGGGCTGGGACAGGCAGGGCTGGGCCGGGCGGGGTTGGGGACGGGCACAGCTGGAGACAAGTAGGGCTGGGCGAGAAAAGGATAGGCAGGGGCGGAGGTTGGGCAGGGACTGGGCCAAGAGAGGTTGGACCAGGTAGGGGTTGGGCCAGGCAGGAGCTGAGGACAGGCAGGGGCTGAGGGGAGGCAGGGGCTGAGGGGAGGCAGGGGCTGAGGGGAGGCAGGGGCTGGGCCAGGCGGGGCTGGGGCCAGGCAGGGGCTGAGGACAGACGGGGCTGACCCCCCTCCCAGCCCCCCTCACCTATCCCCCGCCGCCAGCCCCGGGCTCGCCCCGCCCGGCGCAGCGGCCGCCATGGCCGCCATGGCCCCGGGGCCCGGAACAGGAACCGGGCCGGCAGCGCCGCTTCCGGGGCGGGGAGGGGGCAGGGGCTCCGCCGGGCCCGGCATCTCCGGCGCAGGGTCGATCCCAGGTGCCGATCCTTCCCATCTCCACCCCGACCCTCCGTCTCGCCTTTATCCRGTCCTCATCCTTATCCCCCGCCCTATCGCTATGCCCATCCCCGGCGTTTTTCCTTGCCATACACGCGCCCGTCTAGAAGAGAAGGATCCGGGGAGACCTTGGARCCTTTTCCAGTACCGACAGGTGCTGAGGCCCTGAGGGTCTCCAGAGCTGGATCGCCAAGGGTGAAGAATGTGCAGGGCTCACCCACCTGGCTGTGCTGCCTACCCCTGGCAGGAACAAGCCCCCCCCCCCACAGGTGTCTGTCTCCTCCTAGTCCAGAGGAAGGTTGGGGATGTATCACCACAATCCCATTTTTCATGGTCTACTTAGCTCTGTCACATTCTGGGGCAGGGAGTCACACAGGTTAACCAGGAGCTGCCATRACCTGTGCCAGCCCTTGGCAGCCTGCTCTAATCACAGTCTGAGGTAGCACACTCCGGTCAGAGTACCATCCAGTACSTTCCTTGTACCAGGGCTACAAGAGAGCTGGAGAGGGACTTTGGACAAGAGCATGTAGTGGTAATATAAAGGGGAATGGCTTCAAACTGAATAAAGGGCAGGTTTAGATTAGATATGAGGAGGAAATTCTTCGCTGATGCTGSGGGGACTCATTGGCACAGGTTGCCCAGAGAAGCTGAGACGGCCCCATCCCTGTCAGTGTTCAAGGCCAGGTTGGACAGGGCTCTGAGCTAAGGGGAAGGTGGCCCTGCCTATGGCAGGGTGTTGGAGCAACAGGTCCGTTCCAACCGGAATCATTCCAGGATTCTCCATATTTTTACCTGCTCTAGTACTGTTTCTCATTCAGTGGTTCACATGTGATGCCAAACCATCCCTGGAACTTTACTTTGTTTTCACATTCTTTCCTTTAGTTTTGGCTCCAATTGTTCCAAGCAGTCCCAGGGTCTCCCCAGGTGGTTGCCCATGGGAAGAGGCATCCTGACTCAACAGGTTTGCCCATGCCTTGTCTCATCTTAAGGTATTAAAGCCACTTAATGTGGTAAAATCTGTTAAACAACCTGGGAAATGCTCTGGCTGAAGGGAGGGCAGATTCCTCCTCTCACCCAGTTCAGGTGGCTCAGGGTGGTCGGTTCCTTCTCATGCCTGTGCCGGAGGCTGTGGTTCCGTCGGTGGGCTGGCTTTAAGGGTGGTGAAACGATACAACAAGGTGGATTAATGTCACACTGTGTTGGGTTTGCATGGCCAGGTTTTGGTATGAGGGGGGTTTCAGAGGTGGCTTCTGTGAGAAGCTGCCGGAAACTTCCTCCATGTCCAGCAGAGCCAGYGCCAGCTGGATCCAGGGCAGACATGCTGCTGGCCAAGGCCAAACRCTTCAGCAATGGTGGTTACGCTTCTGTGATAACATATTTAAGAAGAAAACAAAAAAGTTATTGTGCAGACGTAATTGCAGCCAGAGAAGAGTGGAGTGAGAACATGTGAAAGGAATAGTTCTGCAGACACCAAGGTCAGTGAAGGAGGGGGAGGAAGTGCTCCAGGCACTGGAGCTGAAATTCTCCTGCAGTTCACAGTGCAGACCCTGGTGAGGCAGCTGTGCTCCTGCAGCCCATGCAGGGATGCARAGATCCACCTGCAGCCCTTGGGGGAGGATGCTCTGGAGCAGGTGGATGCCTGAGAGGAGGCTGTRAGCCCATGGGAAACCCACACTRGAGCAGGGGAAGGACTCCAACTCCTCTCCCTGAGCAGCAGCAGGGAATACCTGTGATGAACTGACCATAACTGCTATTCCCTGCTCCTCTGAGGGGGAGGAGGTAGAGCTAGGATTGAGGGAGTGGTGGAGGGAAGGTGTTTTTCAGATTTATCTTCTYGTTATCCTGCTCTGATTTTGTTARTAACAAATTCAGTTAATATCCCCAATTCGAGTCTGTTTTGACCATGACGGGATTGGGTGAGTGATCTCTCCCGGWCCTTATCTTAACTCATGAACCTTTGTTACATTTTATTCTCTCCCCTGTCCAGTTGCAGAGGGGAGTGATAGAGTGGCTTTGGTGGATGCTGGGCATCCAGCCAGGGTCAACCCACCATACACACACAAGAGTGGGCAGCAGMGTTTGCTCTTAAAGACAAAAGTTTTTGGATTTTAGTAATTTATTTGAAATGGTTGCATAAGGCAGCACACAGATGGAGGATCAGATCTCCTGAACATGACAACTGATCGTGGTCCAGTTGCAAAGGTCCTTGGAGCAGCATCTCCAGCTGGAGCAGGAGAGGTTCCACAAGCTTACAGCCCTTACACCTGCCCAATCACAACCTGGATAAGTGGCTTTTAATTACCTTCAACTACCTACACAATGTCTCTGAACTATCTTAAATGTATACATTCCACTGTTGCAAATGTGTAGTTTGGGTGATGCTGCAGCAGGAACCAGCTGGGGAGGCCATGGGATCATGGAGTCAGAAAATAATTTAGATTGGCAAAGATCACTAAGATTCACTAAGTCAAATTTATCCATCATTCATCAGTGCCCAGACCATCCCTGCATGGTGGGGACACCTGGAAACGGGCAGGTCAATGTTCTCCATTGACTTTAGGTGCAGCGRGAGCTCCTGGGGGATGATTCTATGATTCTGTGATCTTCASTCCTGTCCCAAAGCTCTTGAATCCACCAGTTAAGATGCTTCCCTGGGCATTCAGTGYATCAGTCAGTTCAGTCTCTGCTGCAGGACAGAGTTGGGGAGTACCTGGACCACACTAGGACTGGATGTTCACCTGCAGTGTGTGTGCCAGGGCACAGCCCTGGCTCCCAGCCACACCAAAGTCACACCCAGGGGCAAAACTGAATTTTATCAYAGAATCATAGCACCATAGCTTGGGCTGGAAGGGRCCTTAAAGACTATCTAGTTCCAATCCCCCTGCCACAAACAGGGACACCTTATACTAGACWAGGTTGCTCAGAAGCCTGTGCAGCCTGGTGATGAACACTTCCAGGGATTGGGCAGGGATTATCCTTCTATCTCACTTGAATATTATAAGTGCTTTTAGAGCTGACTCTGAGGAAGGGATCGCTCTGGACAGCCCTGGAAGGYTTTTCCCAGTGGTCCTGGAGGTTTTTCTAGGTTTCTCAGCCTGTTCTTTTGGCCAAGGAACACTCGCCTGTCCTGGCTGCTCCATCCTCAAGGAACACTCACCTGTCCTGACTGCCCCATCCCTAACCCTGGCTTTGATATTACACAAAATAAGGCCAGCAAATTGCACTGTGCAGAGTCAGTGAGTCCAGCCTTGCCTGCCTGACCTTGGGCACGGGGCGGGACAGGTCTGGGATCCCAAGAGGGAGGGAAGTGGTGGGAGAGCGGCTCGGTGCAAGGACAGGGACAGTTGCTAGCCCTGAAAACCAAAAAGTTTAGGTTTGGTAGAGCAGGGAAGGTGCATAAAGCGGCACTCCAGACACCTATCCCAGGGCATTCCCTGCCTGGGCAGGACACTTGGCTCTCTTTGCGTCATTTCACAGCCACTGGGCAAAGTGGATCATGGGTATGGACCAGAGCCAAGAGATTGAGGTGAAGGCAGAGAATTTCCGAGAGCCACGAGCTGATGCAAGTCCTCATGGGAACATGAGAGATAACCAAGTAGCAAAAGGCACTGGCAGAGTCCAGGGGAGAGCAGTGCAGTGTCAGCCAGAGCAGCATGGCAGGACTCCAYGTCCGCTCCCTTCTGGTGACTGGGGCCAACCGGGGCATCGGCCTGGGGCTTGTCCAGCATTTTCTGAAGATGCCAAAACCACCTCAGTGGATCTTTGCAGGCTGTCGGGACCCCAAGGGACAGCGAGCACAGGTGAGGCTGGGCTGGGAGGCAGTGGCTGTGCTGAGGGATGGGAGCACTCAGTGCCATGGGAAGACTGGATCAGGAATGGTGTTTGCAAGGGGTTRGAGCTGCAGCCGGGCACCTGCTGCACAGCTCATCTGGGCTGGGACACTGTGGGACCAGTGTGCATGGAATGTATGGAGGGGTGAATGGCATATGGCATGTATAGAAGGCAGAGCCCCTGTGATGTGGCAGCTGGATCAGGGTGTTGGGCACAAAGTGGTGCAGGGACAGAGATGGAGTGGCATGGGCTTTGCCTGGGAAGGGGTGAACCTCTGCCCAGCCCCTGCAGCCTCTCYGTGCCCACACAGTGCCCTCTCTTGCAGGAGTTACAGAATTTGGCCTCCAAGCACCCCAACATCGTCATCATCCCGCTCGGTAGGTGCCCCGAGGTGGGGATCCTTTGCCCCAGTTCCTCTGGCAAGTGCCCAGGCTGGGCACGCCCTGGAAGTCCTGTGCTGGGAGGGAGCTGTGCCAACGGGCTGGTGCCTGTGGGGCCATCRGGCACTGCTGTCTCTGGGGGAACAGAGGGGACTCCACCATGGGGACACAGGCACTGATCTCCCCTGTATTGGCTCTGCAGAAGTTGCCAACCCTGCCAGCATCAAGGCAGCTGCAGCCAAGGTTGGGGAGCACCTGGGGGGCTCTGGGCTGAACCTTCTCATCAACAATGCTGGAATTGTAAAGTTGAACTCACTTGATACTGAGACACTGGAGGACATGTCTGAGATTTACACCACCAACACAGTTGGACCCCTGCTGATGGCCCAGGTGAGTCCCTCACCTAAGCTGGGCTGTCCTGGGGGAGCATGAAGGGCCGTGGGAGGGGGTCCTGCCTCCACTATGGTTACTAAAGGGCTCTCAGTTGATGAGAAGTTTCTGGAGCCATGGGCTGGAGCTCAGGARCTGGAGCCTGGCAGGGAAGAGGAGGGAGGATGCTCCAGTGCTGTGGAAGGAGCTGCTCCCCTGCCCTGTGCCACGTCTGTATGTGATCCTGTCCCCTCTGTGTCCTCACAGGCATTCCTGCCCTTGCTGAAGAAGGCTGCCCAGGGGAGCCCAGGCTCAGGGCTGAGCTGCAGCAAGGCTGCCATCGTCAACATGTCCAGCATTGGTGGCTCCATTGCTAGTTCCTTTGGCTGGGACCTGATGCAAGTTACCTCGTACCGCTGCAGCAAGGTAYTGTCACACGTGTTGGGGACAAATTCACTTCCCCTGCTCTGTCCCAGGTGTGGGTCCGTTTACAATCCCCCTTCCCTCCCACCATTATCCCCTCCCTGTCTCCCCACAGGCTGCTCTGAACATGCTGACCAAGTGCCAGTCCCTGGCATACAAAGAGCACGGCATCCTCTGTATCGCTCTCCACCCTGGCTGGGTGCAAACTGATATGGGCAGCTCTGCTGGACACACGGTAGGAATWCCTTTGGGGCAGGTCCATCAGAGCTCCTGTGCTSATTTTCCRTGGGTGGGAGTTGCTGCCCTGAGTCCCTGCCCATGAATTCCCTGCCTGCCCAATGGCTGCTGGGGCAGATGCCCCTGTCCTGGTCCTGGCTGCTGGGTGCGCCCATCCCCTCAGTTCCCTGTTCARTCYCTCTCCCTGGGGTTTTCAGCTTTCACTTTGCCTTGGAGCAGCTCTTTCCCCTGGCTCCAACTGCTCCTGGCCCTCAGCCAGGCCTTGAACATAGGCTGCATCTCCCCATCTGCTCCACAGCCTCCTGTGACAGTGGATGGCAGCGTGCAAGGGATGCTGAAGGTCCTCTCCTCCATCTC